>NW_012267575.1:42991-46817 GCF_000151885.1 Dipodomys ordii | reverse complement strand
TTCTCTATCCTTCTGTAGGATGTGAGCCTAGACTTCTGGGGCCTGTGGCTATCACTCATTTATCATTCCTCATTGATGAGTCACAGGCTAGTCCCAAATCATGGCAAAGATATGAAATAGACATTTCTACATCAAAGCGGGTAAGCCAATAAACCCCACCCTCATAACTCCCGTTAGAAGGGAACCTTGGGCTAAGATTGTGGTTTAGTAGTAGAGTGCTTACCTAGCCCGCATGCACAAACCCTGGGTGCGATTGCTCAGTACCACAGAAACAGAAAAGGCCAAAAGTGGTACTGTGGCTTAAGTGATAGAGTGATAGCCTTGAGCAAAAGAAACTCAGGGATATGCCGAGACTCTGAGATGAATCCCCAAGACTGTCAAAAAGAAAAAAGTCATCCTGGTGTGATATTTTGCTCTGGGACTCAGAGGATTGCTGAGGTTATAGGTAAGAGGTTGAGTAGAGGATAGGTGCTGGTGGCTCACCCCTGTAATCTTAGCTACTCAGGAGGCTGAGATCTGAGGATCCCAATTGCAAGCAAGAAAGTCTATATGAGACACTTTTCTCCAATTAAACATCCAAAAAGCCAGAAGTACAGCTGTGGTTCAAGTAGTAGAGCACTAGGCTTGAGCACAAAAGCTCAGGGATTGGATAGCATCCAGACCATGAATTCAAAACCAGGACTGGCACACACATGCACACACATACACACACACACACACACACACACACACACACACACCAAGATAGAGCGTTTGTCAATCGGCCTGCACAAGTTTCATCTCTAGAAACTCAATATAAAAAAAAGAGGGAGAAGGGAAGGAAAGACTTGCTCCACAAGGTGATATAACCAATGCCAAAATTCCACAGGTGTTCTAAGTTGTGGATTCAGGTCAGAGGGCCTCAGGCAGAAGGTACAGCATGGGAAAAAGTCCTGAGGTATGGGGTAGAGCAGATGGTGTGGGTGGAATGATGATTCTGTGGCTTCAGACAAGTCTGGTACGACATTCAAGGCTGGGTCAAGTTTTTATTTGAGTCACAGTTAGGGCAGAGGGTGGGGTCCCAGAATGGGGCCCAGGGGGAAGATTAGTTGGCTTTTTACCATTGACCCCAGCCATTTCCGGTGGCTGGAAGCTTATTTTTCACAGCTCCTGACCCTCAGACCTCCTTTGTATGGAGGAGTCAAGGCAAATGAAGGGAAGAACACTTGCTTAAGAAAAGCTTCTTGCCCAATGCCACCAATGGCTGAACCCTTGTAAATCCTAGCTACTCAGGAGACTGAGATAGAGATCGTGGGTCAAGCCAGCTCAGGGGAAGAAAGTTAGTGAGACTCTTCTTGCCGATGAACTACCAAAAGCCCAAAATGGAGCTGTGGCTCAAGTGGTAGAGTGCTAACCTTGAGGGAAAAACTTAAGAGACCAGAGCCTAACCCCTGAGTTCAAGCTCCAGTACTGGCACCTAAAAAAATAAAGAAAAGCTTTCAGAAGCTCCTAGTCTACTGTGGTGAAAGGCCAGATCAGCCGAGCACCGGTGGCTCACACTTGTCCTCCTACCTCCTCAGGAGGCTGAGATGTGAGGATCACAGTTCAAAGCCAGACCAGGCAGGAAAGTCCAGGAGACTCTGATCTTCAAGGAACCTCCAGAAAACCAGAAGTGGTGCTGTGGCTTAAGTGGTAAGCCGAACAGCTGGGGGACAGCCAGTAGGCCCAGAGTTCAAGTCCCATGACCAACAACTGGCCTGCTTGGACCTCACTCTGTGGCTGTAGGCAGAGTACTTTCCAGTGGGTCACTGAGGGTCTCCCAATATCTAGGTTTCCTACAAGTCTTGAAAGCAGCCTCTTTGGAGGCCTTTGCCCAAAGAGCAGGCCACAGTATCAGAGAAGGTTCAAGCCTTGGAGCACATAGGTCATTAATCTGTTCATCAGAATGGCATCTGTCATGGATGCACTGTGGATCTGAGCAGTTAATCGACGTCTTAGACCACTGTTCTGGGTCAGGAGGGGCAGTAGCTGCAAGATGGCACAGCAGGTAATGCCCACTCACTCGAGTATCACAAGAGTGTGAATATGTCAGGCACACCTTGGGCGGGTGTCGAGTTGGGCTCATGAAAGACTTGTAGTCTCAGGTATCCACAGCCAGCAGGCTGCTGCTGGTAGCAGTCGCCATCCCAGGAGTCACAGGGCTTGGAGCCTTACTTTCCTCACCAGTGCTCGGGGGAGATGAAGGTATGCAATCGTGGACCGACTACAAATGAGCATCCATACTGTCCTTCCCTTGGTCCTGTAGCCCCATGCATGGATGGAAGGGCAGGTTCCATGGAACTTACTGCCATGACCCAGACCCCTCAGCCCAAGAATGACTTAGGGAAAAACTACTTGATCTGCCTTGAGAGTTTACTATGACTATGCCTCAGGAGTGACCCCAGTTTTCTAGCTGAGCTCATCATTAACACCTTCTTCTGTGTGTGTGCGTGTGTGTAGGTGTGTGTGTGTCTGTGTGTATGCATGCATGCACACACATGCACACATCTTGGTACTAGGGTTTTAACTCAGGGCCTGGACGCTGTCCCTCACCTTTTTCATTCAGCATTAGCACTCTACCACTTGAGCCACAGCTTTTCTTCAAACTTTTTGGTGGCTATCTGCAGAAGAGAGTCTCACAGACTTTTCTAGCTGGGCTGCCTCTGAATGGCAATCCTCAGACCTCAGACTGCTGAGGATGCTTGGAATAGGAGGGCATGAGCTATTAGCATCTGGCCACACTTTCCTTCTTGGTTAAAACAGACTACCTCTCCCCCAGCCAAGCACCTACAGCTACCCTCCTTTCCCAGGCTACAGAAGAAACGTACCCTCCCATGAGGACAAAGAAATGGAATCAAGTTTGAGCTTTTTGTTCTCCACACAGTCAAGGGCTGCTGGGAGCTGATGTGGAGGTCACAGATCTAGGCCAGGGCAAGTAGACACTGTTAGAAGAGCATATGAAAAGACATCCTTGCAAATGGGTGTCAGTGGTTCATGCGTAAAATACTATCTACTCAAGGTTGACACCTGAGGATCAATCAAGATTCAAAGCTAGCCTGGGCAGACTCTTATCTCCAATGAATCACCAAAAGCTGGGAAGCAGAGCTACCCTAGTTCAACTGGTAAAGCACTAACCTTGTGCAAACAAGCTAAAGGATACCACCTAGGTTCTGAGTTCAAGTCCTGGTAAACACACACACACATATGCACACATGCACACACACATGCATGCAAACACGCACGCAAGCACATGCATCCACTATCATCCTTAACAGGAGCCAATTGCTCATACCAGCAATCCCGGTGACTCAAGAGGCTGAGCTCTTAGAATGGCAGCTTGAAGCCAGCCTAAGCAGGAAAGTCAGTGAGCCTCTCCTCTCCACTACTAAAAAAGGTGAAAAGTGATCTGTGATTCAAGTGGTCGAGTGTTAGCTCAGGGACAGTGCCTAGTCTCTGAGTTCCAGCTCTGATATTTTTTTAATAGGCACCCTTTCTCATCCGCACCCCCACAGACCATAAATCCAAATTCTGGTCATCCTAGATCTCACTTTTGCTCCAGCCACTTCCATATCACTGCCACAAATGGCCGGTGTGTGGCCAGCCATGGCTTAAGAAGTGAACTTACACAAGGAGGGCATAACCAGGTCAAGGCTAATGCCCCAGAACATTGAGGTATGAGCCATACAAGTCTCTCATCCCCCAGTTCCCTGGCCCTGGAATCTTAAGTCTGTGCCTCTGTATTCTGGGTATCCAGAATTGTCTAGAAGGACCTGAGAGGTCCAGCTAGGGCTGGAAGATAGACTTGGCT
>NW_012267575.1:32753-41264 GCF_000151885.1 Dipodomys ordii | reverse complement strand
TTAGGGCCATGGGCATTAAAGAGCCCCCTCCACATCTCTACCCCTCTCTAAGCTCCCATCAGCCTCCTCTGGATGGACTGGTCCTCTGGGGCAGGTCAGACCCACTAGGACATCTGGGGGCTGCCCTGTATCCCCATGCCCCATCCAACCTGTACCTGAGGATGTCTGGGGCCAGCTACTCCATGTCCTGGTGGAAGATGTTTGGAGGGTTGCTGATAACCACATCCAGAGGTGTGCAGGGCAGAAGGAATGTCCAGCTCCCCTCTGTCAAAGAAGGAGACACTAAGCATGGATGGATCTACTAAGAGCTACAGGGCATAGCCAACCACCTATCTCCAAGGTCCATTGGAATGTTATTTTATTTTCACAGTCCTGGGGCTTGACCTCAGGGCCTGGGCGCTGTCTAGGAGCTTCTTCTGCCTGAGGCAAGCACTGTTCCACCTGAGCCATGGTGCTGCTGCCGGCTTTGTCTGTGTATGCGGGACCTAAGAATCGAACCCAGGTATTCCTGTGTGCTAAGCAAGCCCACTACTCCTACGACCCAATTCCAACCCTGGATAGCTGTTCTTCTATGAACACTCAGGCCTGTCTCGGGATCGTCAGTATTGAGTTTCTCACCAGCAGCCCTGGCTGGAACTAAACATGCTCAACAATGTTGTAGTTTATCTACAGCATCTTTGCTCTCTGTGCTTCCTGTCAGATCCTCCTTGTTAAGCAAGACCCCCTTTCAAGTGCTGCCTCTAAAAAGCCCACTCCAATCGCCCTGGTAGAGCAAGATCTTCTCTGCTCTGCAGGCTGCCTGCCTTGTCACGCTCTGCCTTCCAGCTGGTGTGGGTTTAGAGCACACGAAGGAGTAGGCCTGGCTTCCACCACCCAATTTATGAAGGCTCTGATACACTACCCAGGACCTGTGCTGTAACATACTCTGTGAGAATAAACTCAAGGCCCAGGCAGTCTGGGAGTGACAAGATGGGGCCATTTTTGTGTGTGGGCTTGAACTCACATTCTGGGAGCAGTCTCTCTGAGTTCTCAATTTCAAGTCTGGTGCTCCACAAGTAGAGCCACAGCTCCACTTCTAATTTTTGTTGGTTGCATGGAGTGTAGATTCTCGCCAGCTTTCCAGCTTATGGCTGGCTTTGATCTTTGATCCTCAGATCTTTGCTCCTAAGTAGCCAGGGTTTCAGACGTGAACCTGAGCCAGAAGTGATGGGCACCAGACTCTTTCTTTTTTATCTCATGCCAACACGCAAGCCCTAGTTAAAATAGTCATTTACAAGGGATCAAGTTCCTCTGCTAGGTCAGTAAATCCAAGGAGATAAAGTGCCTTTTGAAAAGGTTAGTCTGAGTTGGCCTAGGTGAGTGTGTGTGTGTGTGTGTGTGAGAGAGAGAGAGAGAGAGAAAGAGAGAGAGAGAGAGAGTTTGGGGGATACCTACCCCATCTCTGCAGTGCTTTATCCTCCCAGTGGTGAGTACATCCACGATCCCCACCCCAAGGAAGTTGGGGAGGGGAGGGTACATAAGGTCACATTGAGTGGGATGATCTGAATGATCTGAATTCTAACCTGAAACTGAAGCCTGTAGAGCTAATAGAGAGAAGGGGAGGGTTAGAGGAGCATCTTTTGGCTACAAGTACCAGAGAGAAGACTAAATCCATTCTTTTTGGTAGTAAGATAACGGGTGCCCACTATTCATTTATTTTATTATTTTTTTTGTGAGTCCTAGGGCTTGGATTTAGGGTCTCGGTGTCGTCCTTAAGCTTCTTTCATTCAAGGCTGAGGCCCTACCACTTGACCACAGCACCCCATCTGGCTTTTTTCTGGTGGGGGGAGGTGGTTTTTGGGAGATAAGAATATCACAGACTCTCCTACCTGCGCTGGCCCTTAGTCATGATCATCAGACCTCAGCCTCCCGAATAGCCAGGATGATGGGTGGGAGCCCCCAGTACCTGAACGCCACCATCCATTTATATTCCCCTAGGGCCATTGCCGGCCACCTGGGCTGGACCCCGCTTATTGTGAGTGGGAAGTAATCATGGGTGGGTTTAATAATTCAACAGCCTGCCTACTTACCTTTAAGCATTGTTCCTGATCAATTTGATGGCAGCTACTTCCTTATCCACAGCAATGACTTGGCTCTGTCACAAGAACAAATGTATATCACCTCACTCCAGTTAGAACGGCAAAAATCAAGAACTCTAACAACAACAGATGCTGGAGGGGATGTGGACAGAAAGGAACCTTACTTCATTGTTGGTGGGAATGTAAACTTGTTCAACCACTTTGGAAAGCAGTATGGAGGTTCCTCAAAAGACTTCACATAGAACTCCCCTATGACCCAGCAATCCCACTTTTGGGCATTTACCCAAATGTTTACAAACAAGACCACACTAAAAAGTACTCAGAGGATGGATGGACAATGAATAACCATCACGTTCTATCCCAGGCACAGAGGGGCTTACGTCAGGGAGCTATTTCAACAGGCTGAGCAGGACAGCTCCTGACCCACAGCCCACATCCAGAATGAGAGGGTTACCGTGGGTCCCAGCCACATGGAGCTGCTGAGCCACCTCCTCCAGCACCCATTCAACGAGTTCCTGAAAGAGCGAGAGAAAGAGAGAGAGAGAGAGAAGGAAAGAAAGAAAGAAAGAAAGAAAGAAAGAAAGAAAGAAAGTCAGAATTGGACTTATGCTAGATGCCAGTGGCACAGGCATCATGCTATACAGGAAGCTGAGATATGAGGATCATGGTTTTTAGCCAGCGCAGGCAGGAACGGTCTGTGAGACTCTTATCTCCAAAGAACCACCAGAAATCCAGAAGTGGTGCTGAGGGCTCAAGTGGTAGAGTGCCTGCCTTGAACTGAGGAGCTTGGGGACAGTGCCCAGACCCAGAGTTCCAGCCCCAGGACTGACACGAAGTGGATTTTCCACCACAACAAGTGGACTGAATAGCAGCCATTGTCATAGGGAGCATGGCAGAGAAGTCAGGCTGAGCTTTCTGTAAACTGAGGGTCATGAATAGGTCACCCAGCTTCTTCATGACTCATTTTCCCCAGCTGCAAAACTGAACAGTGAAGGATCCCCTTCCTCATGGGGATAGGGTAAGGATGAAAGAGAGCCATGTTTTGTTTCACGATAAATAACAGGCCCCATCTGAGCCCTTTCCAGCTATCTTCCTCTCTTATGCTCACAGAATTTCCAAGAACCATATCTGGTGACCATTCCTTCTATGCCTGGCCCTGCCACAGTGATCCCCTATACTGATCCCTTGTTTCCTCACAACTGTCCCAAGAGGATACTGAGGTCAAGGCCCAGAGCTTCACCTGTGGTCAAGAATCAGCTGCTGTGTACTACGAGTTTGGGACAATCCATCTAAACCGATGACTAAACGTGGCACTACCTGTCAAGCATCTTGATACAGAGAACCAGCCATGGTGGCCAACACCTATCACAGGAGGATCGTGATCCAGACCAGCCTGAGCATATATTGACTCCCTATCTCAGAAATGCCCAAGACAGAAAGGCTTGGCTTTCATGGTAGAATACCTGACTGGCAAGCCTAAGGCCTTGAGTTCAAAACCTAATATACAAAAATGAATCAGAGGCACGGTGCCAGAGGCTCATGCCTATAATCCTAGCTATTCAGGAGGCTGAGATCTGTTTTTTTTAATTTTATTTTATTTTATTTGTGAACATACTGTACAGAGGAGTTACAATTACATGGGCAGGATAATGCGTACATTTCTTACCAAGCATTGCAGCTTCCTCCTTTGTTTACCCATCACATCCCTTCCCAGCCTCCCCCCTACCCCCCAATCCCAATCTTTCTGCTTCCCCCCCATCCCCCACCCCGCACCGACGTTGTAAAGCTCGTTTTGGACATGACAACTTGTACTTCTCATTGTTGCAACAGGTCCACCTGTATCCTTAAACAACTGGTTTTCCCCCATCTCCTCCACAAGTTATACTGACATCAAATATAGTAAAAGCAGGGGTTATACTGTGGGGGAGGGACATACAAAGCAACAAAGAGATAATCTTATAAATGCATTAGAAACACATGCATGAAAGAAGAAAACATTAAAATACATATCTAAGAGTTCATTTTCCTGACATCACATTATCTGACCTTTTCTGCTTGATTCATAAATATACTAGATATTACAAATAAGGGAAACAATGGGACCTATGTTTCTTTGGGCCTGGCTTACTTCACTTAATATAATTTTTTCCAAGTTTTTCCATTTGCTAACAAATGGGGAAATGTCATTCTTTCTGATGGAGGCATAGAATTCCATTGTGTATATATACCACATTTTCTTGATCCATTCATCTACCGAGGGGCATCTGGGTTGGTTCCATATCTTAGCTATGGTAAATAATGCTGCAATAAACATAGTTGTGCTGGTAGCTTTAGTGTGGTCTTGTTTGTAAACATTTGGGTAAATGCCCAAAAGTGGGATTGCTGGGTCATAGGGGAGTTCTATGTGAAGTCTTTTGAGGAACCTCCATACTGCTTTCCAAAGTGGTTGAACAAGTTTACATTCCCACCAACAATGAAGTAAGGTTCCTTTCTGTCCACATCCCCTCCAGCATCTGTTGTTGTTAGAGTTCTTGATTTTTGCCGTTCTAACTGGAGTGAGGTGATATCTCAATATTGTTTTGATTTGCATTTCTTTTATGACTAGGGACGTTGAACATTCCTTCATGGGTCTATTGGCCATCCTTTTTTCTTCTTCAGAGAAGTTTCTCTTTAAGTCTTTCGCCCACTTATTTATTGGGCAGTTGTTTCTTTGAGGATTTGTTGTTGGGGGGTTTAATTTTTTGAGTTCCAAGTATATTTTAGATATCAGACCCTTGTCCGTTGTATGGCTAGTAAAGATCTTCTCCCAATCCGTGGGCTTTATATTGATCTTGCTAGCTATGTCATTTGCCATGCAGAAGCTCTGCAACTTTATGCAATCCCATTTGTCCAACCTTTCTTTGATTTGTTGTGTTTCCCGGTCTCTATTCAGAAAGTTTCGGCCTGAGCCAAGGAGACCTAGGGTTTCTCCTATTCCATCCTGTAATGTTTTCAAAGTGTCTGCTTTGAGTTCAAGGTCTTTGATTCATTTGAAGTTGATTCTGGTGCAGGGTGAAATATAAGGATCTAGCTTTAGTTTTCTACATGTAGTTAACCAATTTTCCTAGCACCATTTACTGTAGAAGCTGTCTTTCTTCCATTCTATTGTTTTAGCTCCCTTATTGAAGATTAGATGGCTATAGGTCTGTAGGTTCATTTCTGGGTTTTCAATTCTATTCCATTAGTCCTGAGGTCTGTGCTTATGCCAATACCAAGCTGTTTTGATTACTATGGCTTTATAGTAGAGTTTGAAATTTGGTATTGATATTCCTCCAGCTTTGTTCTTTCTGTTGAGGAGCGTTTTTGCTATTCCGGATCTTTTAATGTTCCATGTGAATTTTTGGATTGAGGCTGAGATCTGAAGATCATAAGTCAATATTTAAAATAGGTTTGGCCTCACCCATCAGACCTCATGATCAAAAGACCCAG
The DNA here is from genome assembly GCF_000151885.1 of Dipodomys ordii. Taxonomy (NCBI): domain Eukaryota; kingdom Metazoa; phylum Chordata; class Mammalia; order Rodentia; family Heteromyidae; genus Dipodomys; species Dipodomys ordii. Next base: position 35,718 of record NW_012267575.1, on the reverse strand, counting down.
AGTCTGACCCGTCCAATGTGGTCCATTGTAACAGAGCTGGTATCCTTACTAAGTGCTGGCCAAGCTCTTTGTCCCCCTGGGGAGTCACCCCCTGTGGGCCCCACTCCTAGGTCCTCCCAAGCTCCCTCTGCCACCAACCAGGGACAAGGGAGTAGACAGCTTCAGGGAACACAGATCGCTTGGTCTTATAATTTAAGCGTTTCACACATCCAGGCCCCAAAACCTAAGACACAACATCCATGCACTCCCCCCAAAGATAGCAGTTGGAAGTTACAAAAAGGTCCAGCATTCCTTGTTACAACCCAGTTCTACACACACACACACACACACACAAATCTGGCACAGGTGGTTCATGTCTGTCATCCTAGCTACTCAGGAGGCTGTGGTCTGAGGAATACAGTTCAAAGCCAGCCCATGCAGGAAAGGCTCTGAGGCTATTATCTACAGTGACCTACCAAATAGATAGAGATGGACCAGTGGCTCAAGTGTCAGAGCACTAGTTTTGAGCTCAGAAGGTCAGGAACAACACTTATGCCCTGAGTTAAAGGCCCAGTTCTTCTACCTACAAACACTCACAGACACAGACAGACACAGACACAAACACAGACACAGACACACCACACACACACACACACACACACACACACACACACACACACACACACAGTGACAGCCCAAGGATTCAGCAGGCACTGAGAACAGAACCATGAAAGCATTCCATTAGGATCATATACCATCCCCAAGAAGGTGCAAGAAGGTGGCACTACCGACTTCAGACCCACTGTAGGCAAACCACTGAGCCTCTCACATATCTGGAATGTCTCATAGACCAGCATGGCATTTCACACCATACACACTGGTATGCAGAAAACTTAGCCACATCTTTTTTTGTTTTTGCTCATGGGGTTTGAACTCTGGGCCAGGTTACTGTCCCTCAGCTTTTCAGCTGAAGGTGAGCACTCTCCCACTGAAGCCACAGCACCACTTCCTGTTCTCTGGTGGTCCACTGGACATCAAGTCTCACAGACTTTTCTGCCCAAGCTGGCTCTGAACCATGGTCAGATCTCAGCCTTCTGAGTACCTAGGATGACAGTTGTGAGCCACTGGCGACTTCTGGTTTCAACCACCTTCACATACCCAGAGGAAAACCATCTCATAAGGCCACAAACTTCTTACAACCATTCACTTCAGACTTTGTCACCAAGCATCCAAATCCATCCTTTATTGGAGAGAATACAGACACAGCAATCCCACCCCAGCACCCATTCTCCCACTCCCTGCCTGCCACAAGCCACATCCTCTTGAAGCTGTGGCTTCAAGCTGGGGTAAACTTGGGGAGTTCTTAGAAATGTCTGTACAGTGGGGTGAGCACCTGGTCTCCCAACCACATCAACCACTTCTTCGTCCCTCCCACACCTGGACCATCCTTTGAAGGCAAATGTGTTTTACTTTCTTTCTTTCTTCAGTTTTGGGGCTTGAACCCTAGGCCTGGGTCCTGTCCCTGAGCATTTCAGCTCAAGGCGAGCACTCTACTACTTAAGCCATAAAATAACACCACTTCTGCTTTTCTGGCAGTTCATTGGAGATAAGAGCTTCAAGGTTTTTCCTGCCCTGGCTGGCTTTGATCATCAGATCTCACCTCCTGAGTACCTAGGAAGACAGTCATGAGCTAGTGCCACCTGGCCAAACATACTTTTCCATGCCTGTAATCTTATCCCCTCAGGAGACTGAGATCTGTGGACTGCAGTTGGATTCCATCCTTGGCAACAAAGTCCGTGAGAACTCTTTATCTCCAATTATAAACACCCAAACAAGTTGGAAGTAGAGCTGTGGCGTAAATTGTAGAGTGCTAGCTTTGAGGATAAATGACAAGGGTTAGGACCCAGTCCCTAGTTTCAAGCTTTTTCTAGCAAAGACCCACCCAAGAAAGGGAAGCAGGTGGGCATACGGCAGCTGAAAGCTCACACATAATACTCAAGACTCCCAGAACAGACCCCATCCTGCTCTGATTCTCTAGATTCTATGTCCTACAACATGATAATCTTAGATGGAACTTGCCATGCACCAAGTTAGGATGTTCAAGTACAATCACATATTCAGGATCCCCTGACCTTTTCAAAGACACAAGGTCTCTCACTCTCCTGCCTCTACACTGGGTAGGGAGGTGAGGTCTAGTTATCCAACCACAGGATGTGGGAATGGAAGGATTTCTTGGCAAAGGGATGCAGACTCAAGGGCTCCAGGTCCCTCTCTCTCAGGAAGGAGAAAAGGGCTGATCTATCCCAGGAATGTTCCTGGGTTGTGAGTATCTTCAAAGAAACAAACCTGCTCAGAGACCAGTGCCTCTGGTTTTCCCACCAGCCTCTATCCAAACCTGCCCCACCTTCAGTCTGCCCTCTCTGAATCCCAGATCTGCCATCTAGACTAAAGGCTGAGCCAGCAAAGAGACCCATCTCTGCCTCTGAGAATGGCAATAACGGGGTCCTCTCGCCCCCTAGAGGAAGTCTGGGGCAAGAAGGGTTCTTACTCCCCCCCCCTCATTCCCTGGCTGTCTTGTGCTAGTGGCCAGCTTACTTCTGTCTCTGGTGGAGGAAAGAGTGGTGGGGTGTCAACTTCAGATTGAGTCCTGAAAAGTCCCAGTCCCCAAGCATGTACTGCACAGGCATCCTGCAGTGGACGATAGTCAGGTGGTCAATGGTGAACCAATGTGCCAGGACTCTTAATAGCAGTGTGGCTGGGTCCAAGGGTCTATCACTTTTGGTCTAGGTTGTCAAGCGAAGTCATGGATCCAATGTCCTGTCACTCCTTACCTGTGATTGTCCTCCCTCTTCATCTTCCTTCCTATCACTTGCTGCCCCCTCCCTGACACACCCTCACACCAATACTTCCCTAGCCCTTGGGAGGCTTGTTCTTATCAGACCAGAAAATAAACTCATTGGCTCCAGGGATGATTGAAGCCTGGTGA
>NW_012267575.1:27859-31128 GCF_000151885.1 Dipodomys ordii | reverse complement strand
TGGCATTCCAGTTGTCCCAATCAAATTTCAAGGGTTCCAAAGTTAGCAGTCCCCTTTTCTTTCCAGACAGCCCACAGCAGGTTACAGAAACTGGCATTCAGCAAGCCCTAGATAACTGCCATGGCCTGATAACGGGCAGGCTTCAGCAAGGGGAATGCACTTTCCTACAACTGCACAGCTGGAATCAGCACAGGCAGGACACAGATTAACGTCTGCAGGACACCAGAGAGGACATCAAATCAGTGCACTCTCCCGGGAAGGAATCCACACCACCAGTGGGATCCCAGAGCCCCCTGCACAGATGCCCATGGTCACTGTCAATGCTCTGGATAAGGTTACCCTCTCATCCTCGGTAGTGGTGAACCATCTGCAATGTCACACCATTCACCACTTCCCAGACTGTCCTAGATTTACAGCCCCTGCCCTACACCCCCCCTTCAATTATCCACCCAACCCTTGAGTTAGCTCCAACTATACAAAGGAGAGCAGACTGTCTAGCTGGAAGAGTGCAGCTGTGGTCACACTTGTCTCACAAGCCTTCAGGCTTAAGACAGAAGGTGTCCACTTTCATCTGTGGTTCACACAGGCCTCCTAGAAGAGACCCATCCAGGCTCAGCAGTTACTGTGGGTTATAGGAAAGGGGGAAGTGAGGTGGAAAGGAACGTCTACTGAAATTTTCCCCAATGGAGCTATGAAATAGTGAAGGTGAAAACAAAAATTATGGCTGGTCTCATACTTGGCATTGATGAAAAAGGAACAACAAATACACATACACACACATACACACACACACACACACACACACACACACCAATCCATAACAATGACTGTAGAGTTATCCATGCAGCACCTGCAATTTGTCAACTGATCACTCACCTGAACAGTCTCTCTCTCTCTCACTCTGTCTCTTTCATGCACACACACATACACACACACACACACACACACACACACACACACACATAGACTCAGAGTAGTGCCCCTCCTGAGTTTGTTGGTTCCTCATCTGGGACAGTGTACAAGCTGGAGCATGGGATTTCCCTTGTCAGAACCAGGGGCTCGACCCAAGGAAGCACAGCTCCAATAATGCTCAACCACCTGCCTCTCCCTTTCACCAGGGCCAGACACTTTCCATTGGTAATAACCAGCATTGACTCCCCATTCACCAAAACACTAGACCAGGACTCTGGGTGAAGGAGTCCTGAGACAGATGGATCTTCAGAGCCTGGACTGAAAACAAGCAGGAGGTCATGGCGCCCCTAGAGAAGTGTCTGACCCGGGGTGGGGGCAGTGTTGGGTAAATGGATGGGGTCCTAAAGACTACATACATGGATGAAGTTCCTACTTCCAGCCTAGATGCTTCTGGGTGACTTCGGGAGGATGAGGAAACCAGATGGACCTGGAGCACCAGCAGATGGTGGCAGAGCTGGGAAATGTGATCACCCTGTGAGTACTGTTGACAGCAGGAGTGGGGGGACAAGCAGGGTGTAAGTGTGTTTAAGGGGCGTGTTCTTCCCAGACATTCACCTTCTCTCTGACCCCCAGTGCCCTCACATCCCTAGTGGGCTCTTGTGGGACCCTTCTCAGGTAAAAAGGTGACCGAGCACAAAAGACAAGGGCTCACACAGCAAGGAGGGCCTATCTTCTGCATCCAACACCCCCTACCCCCAGAGGAAAGGAAATATCCCAAGAAGGCAGGTGTGGAGGTGCTGTTCCCCACCTCCGACTAAAGCTACCAGGTTCCCTCCAGTGAGAGGAAGGGTGCAGATGCATGGCTCTGTGTCTCCCATTGGTCTAGGCCAGGGGCTAAGTCGTGCCCCCTCTTCACCCATCCCTGCATCTGCCCTTTTCCTGGGACACTGTCTACTAGGGATGGGGTGGGATCCCAGGATCAACATCCACACCCCCACCCCCCACTCCTGGGGCGCATTTGTGGCAGAGTCAGGGCTGGCCTGCCTGGTGCTGGGGAGGTGCTTTGGGACACAAGAGAGGAGGCAGGAGTCATGGGTCTGGGTCCCTTGGGGGTGGAGGGTAGGGGGAGGTCGTGAGGTGCAGATCCGCGGGGCTTCCACTGGGGACCGGGACCAGATCAGGGCTGCAAGGAGGCCAGGGGTGCACCATTACTGGATGACTCCAAGGGTCACCATGGGTCCAAGCAGGCAGCAACCTGTTTCAAACACGGTGTCCCAGGGAGGGCAGGACAAGTGTCGAGGCAGGGGCTGGCAGGTGGCAGCGCTGAGCTTGCCACCTCCACAGATGAGCTACTGGTACAGAGGCCTTGGATTCAGGGCCTACTTGGCCTCTGAGCCTCCCTGTGGCTGTGAGAGGGATGTGCCTGCTGTGCTGGCTTTGTGTCCTCTGTGCTCCTGGCCCTGACCTGTGCTCCTACAGCAGCAGAGGCCTGCCATTGATGTTGCCACCCCTGGTGCATGTGCCTGCTCTCTCTCTGCCCCCACTTCTCACCCAGTCTGCCCAGCTCCTGCTTCGCAAATATCCCAGCTCCCATGTGCCCCTAGCTGCAGCAACTATGTGCCCCTTCAGCCATGCCCTTTCCTCCCTTCAGTCACACTCCTTCCCCACCTTGGGCATGCCCCTGCTCCTGGCTTTGTGCTGCGCTGACTCTGCCCTAAGGCTACCAGGCCATGGCAGAGGAAACCTCACCTCAGTCAGGGCTTCCTCCCAAGCCCAGCAGCTGCATGGGGGAATTGAAGATCCCCTCAGCACAACCAATGGGGGAAACTCTTCTCCATCCACCTCACACACCAAGCAGGTGCAAGGTAACTCTGTGTGTGTGTATGTGTGTGTGTGTGTGTGTGTGTGAATGTGTGTGTGTGTGTGTGTGACTGTCCTCTCAAGTACTCAGAACATTGAATCATTTGGGATGACAACACACAGCACACTTAAAAAAAAGCACAAAGAACCTTGTGTAATGGATTCAGCACAATGTGACTTTGAAGGACTCAACACATGGCAACTTTTGGGATCTTCATGGTAATTTAATTACCAATAAGACTTGACATGCAATTTTGACATCACTAAACTTAAATATCATAATATTATGACATTATATGTCATAGTGACATTATAGACATATTGTGAACTCCTATTTTGTGATTTCATTCTATTACAAGCTAGCAATATTGGTGGATATCAGAAATCCATTGTGACCTCAAAGCCATTGCCACATGAAAATCCCATTGTGAATCACAGTGCCATTGTGATGTCATTAACTTGTTCTGACATCACAAACCTGTCCTGTCCATTGTGAC
>NW_012267575.1:23200-26843 GCF_000151885.1 Dipodomys ordii | reverse complement strand
GAACCATCATGCTTTCACAAACCTATTATGATCTCATCACATCTTAGACAATAATGGCCTTTGAGACATCATCTCCTTCCGTGAACTTGTATCATTGTGCACTTGTAGCAATTGAAAATTGAAATAAGATGTGATATTGCAAACTAGTTTTGACATCAGTAACCCATTTTTATATCATTAACACTCTGACAACCAGAACCTGTTAGGAATCTTCACACGTTTGACAAAAAACATGGCCTTTGTTTCATCACAGTTCATTTGTTTATGTCATTGTGACTTCATTCTCATATCCTCATTATAAACTAATTGCAAGTAAGATCTGACATGCAACTGTGACATCATAAACCTTTTGTGACATCAGCAGCAGTGTGACATCAGACTGTCATTATGATACCATCAGTTCATTGTGACATCACCAAGCTACAGTGACATCGTAGCATTAGGACATCGCATTGCCATTTTGCTGTCATAGGCACATTGTGAATGTATATCTTGTGATTTCATTCTATTTCAAGTGTGGCATATCGATATCAGAAACGCATTGTGACCTCATAACCATTGTAAGATAATAAACCCTGTGTGACATCATAACCAGGGTGACATTATATTGTTGTTATGACATCATTAGCTTGTGGTGACATCACAAAATGATAATGACAGCATCGCATTTGGCATTGTCATTGTGACATCATTGTCACATTATGAATGCCAAATCTGTGATTTCATTGTATTTGAAATGTGCATGTGGGTTGATATCAGAAACTTATTTTGATGTGATAACCACTGTAACATCAAAATCCCTTTTTGACATCAATTTTGCAATGTGACATCACACTGGCAATGTGATGCTAGTAAGGCATCGTGATATCACAATGGTCATGAACTCACAATGGATTTCTGGTATCAACTGACATGCCACATTAGAAATAGAATCAAATAAAGTGTCTGTGAAATCAGAATGTCAATGTGATGTTACAATGCTATGATGTCATTGTAGTTTTACATGTCAAAATGAGCTGATCTTGTCATAATGGCAACATGATGTCACAATTATGATTATGTCAGAAAGGATTTGTTATGTTTCAATGGTATATCTGATGTCAGTTTTAATTCGTTCCCCGTGAGAATATGGATACAATAAGGTTCTGTGATGTCACAGAGGTCATGTGTGTTTTCAAAGGTGGTAAGAGGCCATAATAGGTTTGGGATGGCACAATGTGATCCATAATGTCACAATGGAAATGAGATATGCCATTGGGTTTTTGATGTCACAGTGGTGATGAGGTCACAATGGTTTTGCGATGTCACAGTTTGTTTGTAATATCAGAATGATATATCAAATTTCAATAACTCATAATTCAATATGAGGATACCAGGTGATAGAAGAAGCTCCATAGTATGGGGTCATACTATGTGAAAATCGAATGGGACATTGATTTCACAATCAATGTGATATCTCACCATCATGTTATAAGAATGTTTTGATGTCACAATTGGTGATGCAATACTGATGAGGAGGTCGCAATAGATTTGAGATGTCCCAAGGGGTTAGGGATGGCACAATGGCATGTGCAACCTCAATTGTCATTAACACACAATGTGTATATGAGTCTGGGAAGGGATTCTGTTGTCAGCAAACCATATATAGTGAACAAGCTGAAGAACTAACAGGTCTGAGATGTCACAAAGTGACACAATGGTTATGATGTCCAGCGGTGTGAAATCATGATGTTACACTGGATTTTAGAAATCTCATGCCATATCTGAAATACGAGATTGAACACAGATTTTCAACTCACAAAACGCCAAAGATATCACAATGGCATGTCACAAAATTATGAGAACAGGAGAGGTATTTGATGTCACAGTGGGTTAGTGATATAACAAAGGCAATGTGCTGTGACAAAGAGATTTTGATGTCACAAAGGTTATGAGTTCATAATGGTTTCCTGATATCAATGCAGATGGCACATTTGAGAGAGAATAAAATCGAAGAGTAGGCATTCAAAATGGGTCTATGACATGAAAATGAAAATGTGATGTCAGGGCAGCAATGGTTGATAGTATATGTACTCATTACCATGCTCATGTAACTGTAATCCTTCTGTACACTGTATTTACTATAAAAAACTCACAGAAGAAAAAAAAGAAAAATATGGTATGGTGTCATTGGGATTTGGTGATGTCACAATGAATGGTGGTGTCATGATGACAATGTGATTTCATAGTCATAATTATTGCACAAGTATTTGTGATGATACAATGCTATGGGTGATAACAATTTTCATTAGTTCACTACGAAGATATGAGTACACAAAGGGTCTGTGATGGCACAGAGGTCATGTGTTGTTTTTTTTCTTCTTTTTTTCATGTTTTTTGTGTGAAAATACTGTATAGAGGGGTTACAATTACATGGGCAAGATAACGAGTACATTTCTTATCAAGCATTGTAGCCTCCTCTTTGTTGTCCCTTCCCAACTCTTCCCATCCTTCCCCTGTTCCCTCACCCAATCCTCCCTGCTCCCCCCTCCGCACGAAAGTTGTAAAGTTCATTTTCGACATAACGACTTGTACATCTCAAGAGTTCACAATAGCTTTGTGATGTCACAATGTGATTGTGAAGGCATAACAGCAATGTGATGTCACAATGGTTTTGTGATGTCACAGTGGTGACAAGGTCACAATGAGTTTGTGAGGTCACTATGAGTTTGTAATATCACAATGACATGTCCAATTTAAAATTATACTAGTTCAAAATGAGGATACAATTTCAAAGAAAGAATCTTAAGCTCCAAAGACCATGAGTTTTTAGTCATAACTTGTGCAATATGCTGCCATTAGGATATTTTAGGCCTTTATTAGGCCTATAATCTGCCTTCTAACTCATAATAATTCAGTTATGACATATGATATCAGAAATTGACTCTGACATGAACATTGTGACATCACATTGATAGACATCAAGAGCATGGTGTCACATTGTGAACTCACAAATTTGTTAGGGCTTCATTACATTTGTGCCAACACATGACTTTGGAGACAACATAGTCCCTTTGTGAACTCATATCTTTATTGTGAATTAATGACATTTGAGATCCAGCATGCCATTGTGACATTTCCAACCAATTGTGACAGCACAAACTTATTAGAGTAGAAACACATTGTGATCTAATAGCCATTGTAGTAGCACAATCCCTTCATGATCCTACATGTCCATAGTGATATCACTAACCCAATGTGAAATTCCAATCCTCTCATAGCTAATCCAGGTATGAAATGTGATACCCGAATATTGTGACATCTTGATCATGGTGAGATCACACTGACAGATGTTATGAGCATTTTTTCACATTCTAACACCTGTTAGGACTTCATCACTTTTGTGACAATGCATGCCTTTGGAGACATCACAGTCCCTTTGTGAGCTCATATACTGATTGTGGGTTTATGACAATTGAGATCACATGTGTCTTTTGATATCACCAACCCATTGTGACATCACACACCTCTTGTAAACTGATGACCAGTGTGGCATCACCAATTGTGATATCAAAACATTATTAAGTCATCATATTGCAACATCACATTGCCATTGTGATGTCACTGTTCCACTGTGTTTTCAAAAACCTACTGTGACTTCATA
>NW_012267575.1:16406-19128 GCF_000151885.1 Dipodomys ordii | reverse complement strand
ATATCACAATCACCTTGTGATATCCCAAACCTGTTGGGACCTCTTAGCACCTTTGAAAAAGCACATGCTGTTTGTAATACCACAGTCCCTTTGGGTAACTATATCCTCGTGATCAAAAGACAACTGACATCAGACATGCCATTGTTCCATTACAAACGCTTTGTGTCATCATCTACAGAGTGAGATCACATTGTTGTTATGATACCATCAGCCCATTGGGATATCCCAAAATGACAATGCCATCATAGCATTATGACATCACATTTTCATTGTGAGGTCATAGAGACAATGTGATTGCCTATTCTGTGATTTCATTCTATCTCAAATGTGGCAGATAGGTTGATTTCAGAAACCCGTTGTGACCACATTACCATTGCGACATTGCAATCCCTTTGTGACCTCATATTGATATTGTGATATCATTAATGCAATGTAACATCAGAAACCTGTCTTGTCTTCATAAATTTTGTAACAAGCGACTACCTTGACCTGGGCTGGATGCACAGAGCTAATTGCAGCCTCAACCATGAACCCTCTGACCTCCAAAGAGGAGCCCAGCCATATGTTAACTGGGCTTCAAACAACCAACCCCCAAAATAATCACCTCCAAAGCTCCACACTTCAAAGGTCAAGGTTTTTTCCTTTCTCTTCATTCTCCTTCTCTACACACCTGTCCTACTTTCATGTCTTTTCATTTTTCCCTTCCATCATTCCCTTCTTCTCTTCAGGTTGCTGTACTCTTGACAGGCCTTCCTGCCCTGTCCAGGTGGCCAGTTGCCGTCCTTCACCTCCTGCTCCCTCAATTTGCTCTCCTCCCAGGTCTTTCCCCACCTGCAGTCTCATCACTTCTTACCTTCCAGGCCATTCCCCTTTTTCTTCCCCCTTCTTTTGCTCTGAACATATAAGCTGTACACTGCCCCCACTAAAATATGTTCCCTGCATAACAGTTTTCAATCATCACTTTCCAATTGTCCATGCCCAATAACTTTTTTGCAGCTCAGCATGTGGGGCTTAACATCCTATCTTTTCATCAGCATGTCCTGCCCACTCCAGCGTCATGCATCCACCTCCTCTCTGGTGGTTCAGACCAGGAGGTCATGATGACTATCTGTTCCTGTGGATTATAGGGGTACTGCTGGTTATTACAGTGTCCTCATGGTGAACTAGTAGCAATTGAAATTGGACAAATAATTGTGATATTACAAACTCATGACCTAATTAACCCATTGTGACCTCAAAACCACTGTTACATCATGAACCCATTGTGACATCACATTGCTGTTTAGACTCCAGGATCACATTGTGATATCCCAAATCTATTATGACCTCTCATAACCTTTAAAAAAATTCATACCTTTGTGACATAACAGTGCTTTTGTGTACCCAATCCCCACTGTGAAATATTGACAATTGAGAATGAGATATGACATTTTAACATCAAAAACTGTTTGTGAGTTCATCACAACTGTAACATCACATTGTCATTGTTATACCATCTGCTCATTGTGAAATCACAAAATTAAAATATGATAAAATTTAAATTTCACATTGTCATTGTGATATCATCGACACATTATGAATGCCTTTTCTGTGATTTCATTCTACTTCAAATGTGGCATGTAGGTGGATATCCTAAACAAATCATGAACTCATAACCATTGTGACATCACAATCCCTTTGCACATCGCATTGCCATTGTGATGTCACTAACACACCGTGACATCACAAACCTGTCCTGTCATCATAACTTTTGTGACATGCCTTTTTTCCTCATAATCTGTTGGCGACCTCATTAGATTTCACATAGGACATTTGATATCACAAATTCCCAGTGACATCATGACCATGGTGTCATCACACTGCCAGATGTCATAACCATTGTGTCTAATTCTGACATCACAAACCTTTTAGGATTTCAATGTGTGACAACACATACTTTTGGAGAATCCACATTTCTTTTGTGAACTCATATACTCATTGTAAGTTTAAGACAATTGAGAACCACCATTTCATTGTGACATGGCCAGCACATTGTGACATCACCAATCTTTTGTGACTTTATCGCCAATGTGGCATCATCAACTATTTGTGACTTCAAAAAAATATTCTGACATGATGTAGTGAGTTGTCATTGCCTTGGTTATATCACTGTCCCACTGTGTTTTCAAAAACCTAATATGACCTCATAACATTTAAAAAAAATTCATGTCCCTTAGGACTTCAAGCTCCTTCTGTGAACTTGTAGCACATTATAAAATAGTAGCAATTCAAATTGGACATGCGCTTGAGATATTACAAAATCATTATAGCATCAAAACCCCATTTTGACCTCATCAGAACTGTGAATCATAAAGCTATCATGACCCCTACATACCTTTGAAAACACATATGGCATTTGTGACATCACAGTCCCTTTGTGTACCATATCCTCAATTTGAGCACATGACAATTGAATGCATATATGCCAATGTAACATCACAAACACTTTGTGACCCCATCACAAGTGTGACAACACACATTCATTATGACACCATCACCTCCTTGCAACATTACCAATTTACAATGACCTCATAGCTTTATGATATTACATTTCCATTGTGAGGTAATAGACACAATGTAAATGCCTCTTCTCTTATTTCATTCTAGTTTAAATGTGGCATGTGGGTTGATATCAGAAAGTCATTGTGATCTCATGAATATATGGCATCACAATCACTTTGTG
>NW_012267575.1:9027-11439 GCF_000151885.1 Dipodomys ordii | reverse complement strand
CTTATGAACTTATATATTCATTGTCAATTAGAGATCTGGCAGGAGATTGTGACATCACCATCCCATTGTGAAATCACAAACCATGTGACCTCATCACCTGTATGGATCACCAACTAATTGTGACTTCAAAACAATACTATCTCACATAAGGGTAACATCACATTGCCAATGGAATATCTCTGTCCCATTACATTTTCATCAACCTATTATGTCCTCATAATATTTTACAAAATTTATGGCCTTTCTGACTGCTAGCACCTTATGTGAACTTGTATCTTCATTGTAACCTAGTAGAATGAAATTGGACATGTAATGGTGATATTACAAATTCATTGTGACATCACTATCCAAGTGTGACATTATCTGTAACGACACAGTCCCTTTGGGTAACTATATTCTCATTGTGAACAAAGGACAACTTACATCCGACATGCCATTGTACCATTACAAAAGCTTTGTGACATCATCTACAGAGTGAGAGCACATTGTTGTTAGGATACCAGCAGCCCATTGTGACATCCCAAAATGACAATGACTTCATAGCATTATGACATCACATTTTCATTGTGAGGTCATAGAGACAATGTGATTGCCTATTCTGTGATTTCATTCTATCTCAAATGTGGCATATAGGTTGATTTCAGAAACCCATTGTGACCAGATTACCATTGTGACATTGTAATCCCTTTGTGAACTCATATTGATATTGTGATATCATTAATGCAATGTAACATCAGAAACCTGTCTTGTTTTCATAAATTTTGTAATAAGCGACTACCTTGACCTGGTCTGGATGCCCAGAGCTAATTGCAGCCTCAACCATCAACCCTCAGACCTCCAGGGAGCAGCCCAGCCATTTGTTTACTGGTCTTCAAACAACCAACCCCCAAAATAATCATCTCCAAAGCTCAACACTTCAAAGGACAAGGCTTTATCCTTTCTCTTCATCCTCCTCTCCAGACCTGTCCTACCTTTCAGGTCTTTTCATTTTTTCTTTCCACCATTCCCTTCTTCTCTTCAGGTTGCTGAACTCTTGTCAGGCTTTCCCTGCCCTGTCCAGGTGGTCAGTTGCCGTCCTTCCCCTCCTGCTCTCCCTCAATTTCCTCTCCTCCCAGTTCCTTAACCTCCCACAGTCTCATCACTTCTTTCCTTCCAGGCCTTTCCCCTTTTCCTTTCCCCTTCTGTAGCTCTGAACATGCAACCTATATATAGGCTGTACCCTGCCCCCAAGAAAATATATTTCCTGCATAACAATTTTCAATCATCACTTCCCAATATCCATGCCCAATAACTTCTCAGCAGCTCACCATGTCGGGCTTAACATCCTATCTCTGCAGCAGCATGTCCTGCCCACTCCAGCGGCATGCACCCCCTCTCTGGTGGTCCAGACCAGGAGGTCATGATGACTATCTGTTCCCATGGATTATAGGGGTACTGTTTGTTATTACAGTGTCCTCATGGTGAACTAGTAGCAATTGAAATTGGACAAATAATTGTGATATTACAAACTCATGACCTAACTAACCCATTGTGACCTCAAAACCACTGTGACATCATGAACCCACTGTGACATCACATTGCTGTTTAGACACCAGGATCACATAGTGAAATCCCAAATCTATTATGACCTCATAACCTTTGAAAATACATAGCTTTGTGACAAAACAGTGCCTTTGTGTACCCAAACCTCACTGTGAAATATTGACAATTGATAATCAGAAATGACATTTTAACATCAAAAATTTTGTGAGGTCATCACAACTGTGACATCACATTGTCGTTGTGATACCATCTGCTCATTGTGAAATCACAAAACTAAAATATGATAAAATTATATTTTCACATTGTGATTGTGATATCATCGACACATTATGAATGCCTTGTCTGTGATTTCATTCTACTTCAAATGTGGCATATAGGTGGATATCATAAACCAATCATGAACTCATAACCATTGTGACATCACAATCCCTTTGCACATTGCATTGCCATTCTGAAATCACTAACACACTGTGACATCACAAACCTGTCCTGTCATCAAAATTTGTGACATGCCTTTTTTTCCTCATAATCTGTTGGCGACCTCATTAGATTTCACATAGGATATTTGATATCACAAATTCTCAGTGACATTATGACCATGGTGTCATCACACTGTCAGATGTCATTACCATTCTGTCAAATTCTGACATCACAAACTTTTTATGATTTCTGTATGTGACAACACATACTTTTGGAGAAAGCACAGTCCCTTTGTGAACTCATGTACTCATTGTAAGTTAAAGACAATTGAGAACCATCATTTCATTGTGGCATGGCCAGCACATTGTGACATCACCAATCTTTTGTGACTTCATCACCAATGTGGCATCATCAACTATTTGTGACACCAAAACAATATTCTAACATGAT
>NW_012267575.1:5867-7458 GCF_000151885.1 Dipodomys ordii | reverse complement strand
TATGATGTCAAAATGGTTTGTAGGCACAAAAGTGCGCTTCTGATATCAACTCTCATGCCACATTTGAAATACAATGAAATCACAAAATAGGCTTTCACAATGTGTCTGTGATTTCACAATGCGATTCTGTCATTGAGTTTGGTGATGTCACAATGAGCTGATGCTCTCATAATGAAAATGTGATGTCACACTGTTGAGGATGTCACAAACAATTTTTGATGTTATAATGGCATGTCTGATCTCAACTGTCAGTTCACAATAAGGATATGGGTACACGAAGGGACTGTGATGTTGAAAAAGGCATGTTAGTTTTCAAAGGAACTAAGAGGTCATAATAGATTTGAGATGTCACAATGGAATCATTATGTCACAATGACAATGTTGTCACAAGGGGTTTGTTATGTTGTGGTAGTGATGATGTCAAAATGGGTTTGTGATGTCACAATTAATTTGAAATACCACAATCAACTTTCCAATTAAAATTGCTGCTAGTTCACAAGGAGGATACTGTGATAATCAGCAGGGCCCGATAATCTATAGGGTCCGATAATCAACATGGACCCATCTCCTGGCCAGCTGGAGAGGACAAAGAATGCCACCCAAGAAGGTGAGACATCCTGTGGGAGAGACTGGTGAATTAATCACCACGTGTTGAGCTGTTAAGAAGTGATTGGCTGTGGGCATTTTGGGATGTGATATTTGAAAACAGGCAGTTGGAGTGGAGAAGGGGTACAAACTTTATATAGGGTATTTGTTCAGAGCAATAGAAGGTGAGAGAAAAAAAAAGTCCTGAAGGAAAGGAAGTGGTGTGATAGCAAAAGGGGAAAGAACTGTGTGGAGAAGAAGTTGAGGGAGGGCAGAAGGTGAAGGATGGTAACTGATGAGTCTGTGGAGAATGGAGAGTCCTAAAGAGAAGAAGGAACTGGTAGAAGGGAAAAGGGAAAATACCTCAAAAGAAGTATTGTCTGTAGAGAAGGAGAGACAAAGAGAAGGGGAAAAGAGACTTTCCCTTTGATGTTTGGAGCTTTGGATATCATAATTTTGGGGGTTGGTGGTTTGGAGAACATTTATTATATAAAAGGTGTCTCCATGCATTTTCTTTAACTATAGAGGTCCTTACTTTTGAAAACTTCATTGAGATAATCCATTTAGATTGCATCATGCCTTGGCCCCAGGGAAAAATCCCCATAGGTGAGAGCGTCAGCCCACAGGGTTGAGAGTTTACCTTGAGTGTTTGTCTCCGGAGGTCCAACATGGACAAAAGTCATTTATGTACCTCTAGAGGTGCATCTTGGCAAGCTTGCCAGCTTGTTTTGTACCCCTCTGGAAGCTATTTGTGGCTTCCTTGGGATGCCATCAGGAGCCTACTTGAGAGATAATGTAGGGCTTCCGTGGGAAGCCATCTGGAACCTCATCAAGGGTACATCTGGGACTTCCTTGAGAAGGCATCTGAAACCTACACTGGAGGTCATATGGGTCCTTCTCCAGGGGCCATCTTGGAATTTCTCCAGAGGCACCTGGGGCTTCTTCAGGAGGCCACCTGAGACATCTTCAAAAGTAATCATTGGGGCTTTCTTAAGAGGCAATCTAG
>NW_012267575.1:5445-5817 GCF_000151885.1 Dipodomys ordii | reverse complement strand
GAGTGTTTGTCTCCGGAGGTCCAACATGGACAAAAGTCATTTATGTACCTCTAGAGGTGCATCTTGGCAAGCTTGCCAGCTTGTTTTGTACCCCTCTGGAAGCTATTTGTGGCTTCCTTGGGATGCCATCAGGAACCTACTTGAGAGATAATGTAGGGCTTCCGTGGAAAGCCATCTGGAACCTCATCAAGAGTACATCTGCGACTTCCTTGAGAAGCCATCTGAAACCTACACTGGAGGTCATATGGGTCCTTCTCCAGGGGCCATCTTGGAATTTCTCCAGAGGCACCTGGGGCTTCTTCAGGAGGCCACCTGAGACATCTTCAAAAGTAATCATTGGGGCTTTCTTAAGAGGCAATCTAGGACCACCTC
>NW_012267575.1:0-1709 GCF_000151885.1 Dipodomys ordii | reverse complement strand
AAGGCAAAACTCACTGTCCTTGAGGAAAAGAAATTCAGGCTAGAGATACCAGGGTCTGAATGAAGACCCTGCAATGGAAAAAAATACTTCTAAAGAGGTGTAATATATGATATATATTTACATATGTAAGTTTACATATTATGATGTTTATTATTGATTTTGCATTCATTTTACTTTTTACTTGATTCATTTATTTATTGTTTCTTTTATTTAGTATTATTATACACATAATATTTAGTACATATTGTACATCTATTATAAAATTATACACAATAATTTAGGACATTGACTCATTTTTCACGAATACTTTTTAAGTTCTGAACATGGTACATAATTAAATGGAAGCATTTGTCAGTCTTCACATGTTTAGAGTCACTCCCAAGTATGAGCTTTGTCTTATTTATCTTTGAACACCTTCCTATAGGAATTTCTTTAGATGATTTATACTTAGAAGCCTTTTCTTGAGGATAGGCAAGTTGAGGGATAAAATTGTAAGGGTGGGGCTAGAAATTTGGCTTACTGATTGAGAGCTTGCTCAGCATTCATGGGTGCCAGGCTTTGAATCATCAGTGCCACAACTCAGAAAAAGCCAAAAGCTGTGGGGTGGCTCAAGTAGTAGAATGCTAGCCTTGAGAGAAAGAAGCTCAGAGACAGTACACAAGCCCTAAGATCAAGCCCCATGACTGTCAGAAACAATAGGCCACGTGCCGGTGGCTTACAACTGGAACATTAGCTTCTCAGGAGGCTGAGAACTGAAGACCACAGTTCAAAGACAGCCTAGACAAGGAAAGCCTGTTAGACTCTTCTCTCCAATGAACCACAAAAAGACCCCATGTGATGCTGTGCCTCAAATGATAGAGTGTTCGCCTTGAGCTGAAGGGCTCAGGGTATAGTGCCTAGGCTTGAGTTTGAGACACACATCAGGGGAAAAAGTGAGGGTTAATCAAAATATTTTTCCTATTTGCTAATTAGGAGAAGATTCTCTGGAAAATGAATGCTGATGTACACCAGAATTGGAGTCAGAGCTCCAGGTTGAAGTGTAGAAGATCCATATGCCCAGCCTCTCAGGCTCTAGCATTATAACTGTGTGTCTTACAGGGTTCTGAAAGGTCCAATGTTGAAAAGCTTAATACGTTCCCCAAGCCCTTTGTAATAAGCAGTTGACTTATATTGTTAATGTCATTACAGTTCTGAGCCTAGCAGAGCAACAGTAGCTCATGCCTGTCACCCTAGCTCAGGAGACTGAGGTCTGAGGATCACAGGGTGAAGCCAACCAGGGCCAGAAAGACTATGACACTCTGACTTCCACTTATGAAAGGTCAGATGTTCAAGAGCTTCTTGTGTTTCCCTTGGTGATGAGAAGTTAGTTGCACTCTAAATGTTCTTAGAGTTCTAGAGCTATAGAAGCAGGAAAGAAACATTATTGACCCATCCTGGGTTCAAATGAAGTTCTCAGGATCCAAGCCCTAGCCATGGTAGCAGGATGAACTCTGGTGTAACACTGTATTTGAAGGCAGAAAACAGTTGCAAAAGCCAAGCCAGGTGAAGAGACCTAGTATCTCTCTAATTATTGATGTAGGAACTCAAATCTATAAACTTGCCTCTGAGTACTGTTTTGCTGTGTCCCAGAGGAGCTGAAAATTTGTGTGTTCATTTTTGTTGAATATCATAAACATTTGCATTTCCTTTATCATCTCTTCCATGACACA
>NW_012267574.1:497500-575121 GCF_000151885.1 Dipodomys ordii | reverse complement strand
GAAGGCTAAACAAAGGAGGAGGCTGCAATGCTTGGTAAGAAATGTACGCATTATCCTGCCCATGCAATTGTAACCCCTCTGTACAGTATGTTCACAAATAAAATAAAATTAAATTAAAAAAATTAAAAAAAAACAAAAAAAAAGAAAATGAAAAAAAAAAAGATTGTCATGTTCATCAGTTTCAGGCAGTATTTGTAGAGTTTTGTGATATTCTTTTATGTTCTGATGATTTCAAGATTTCATGTTCATTGACAAATGCAAATGTTTCTCATTATTATAAATCTGTAACTTAACTAAGGTGTTGGGGTGTTTTTTTGTTATTTTGGGTTTGTTTTCTGATCTGAATAATCTGCATAGAGCACTTAGTTATTTAGTGGCTCACCTCTAAAGACAGCTGACCAAACACATGAATATCTATAAGTATAGATAATCAAGCCCAGAAAATTTTTGTGATTATATTGTAAATATTTTCTTCCATAACAACATTGTTTCCATGGAGCACATAAAATATTACAGTTATTGAGGACCTTTATCTCTACCTCTATTTCATCACAGAAAATGAGAGTAAAGATCTATAACTAGCTCCCTGCTTGATATTTATTAACATTTCTTAGAGATATTTTGTGGAATTTTTATCACTAGAAATTGTAAAATTGTCTAAATAAAGACATAACTTTTTTTTTGGGGGGGTCCGGTCATGGGGTCTGAACTGTGGGCCTGGGAGCTGTCCCTCAGCTCTTCAGCTCAAGGCTAGTGCTCTACCACTTGAGCCATAGCGCCACTTCCAGCTTTTTTATTTTTGGTTATGTGGTGCCGAGGAATCGAACCCAGGGCCTCAGGCATGCAAGACAAGCGCTCTACCACTGGGCCCTACCACCCAGCCCTAAAGGCATAACTTTTAAGAAAGAGTGATGATAATTATAACCAGGACAGAAGGCAAATATTAATAACAATAATGATTATAATTATTTTAATAAGAATGTATGATGATATACTAATTTTAATCATAAAGCTATTTACAATAATAATTTTTATCATAAAACAACATATAGGGCTGGGAAGGTGGTTCAGTGGTAGAGCGCTTGCCTTGCATGCTCGAGGCCCTGGGTTTGATTCCTCAGCTCCACATAAGCAAAAAGAAAAAAGCCAGAAGTGGCGCTGTGGCTCAAGTGGTAGAGCGCTAGCCTTGAGCTGAAGAGCTGAGGGACAGCGCCCAGGCCCAGAGTTCAGGCCCCATGACCGGACCCAAAAAAAAAAATTAAAAAAAAACAACAACATATATAGAGGGCATTAGTTGGCAAGTACTATTCTAAGTGCTTTTTAATCTTCATGATGACCATGATTTTGCTGCAGAAGAATAGGAGACGAGATAGTATTTTTCTTTGTCTTTGCAGGGTGGAATAGAGAAGCTTATATAAGGACTTATTTTTCAATTACTAGATACAACTTTAATAAAAGGTTACATTTGTATGAATATTATCTACATGCAAAGGGGATGATCAGAAAACTACCATTTTCATCTTTGCTTTTAAGTGAAAAAATAATAATATTGGAGCTTTAATTCTCAGCCAACTGTTGGATTTACATTTATAGCTACATGCAAGGTTTTTGAATCTCCAAGAAATACCAAGATGGAAAATCTGAGATGACAGCACCTGAAAGAAGCAGTTTTGTTGATATTTTGTAATGGACATGTTCAAGTCTGGTTTTTTTGTTTTACAGGTTAAATTCAGCTTAATATAAAGTAACAAGTGAAAAATATAAAATAGATGATTCTTTCTAAATTTGAAGTACAATTTCATTTAAGCCCTGTGAATAACATCCACTGTGTAAATAGTCAAATACAGATAAATATGTCAAAAATTCTTTAAAATTTATAAATGATGATATCAAACTAAGAGAAAAGTCTAGAACATAGTAAAAAAAAAGTAGACAAGGTGCTGAAATATGCTTTAAACAATACACTTTAAGCAGAGGAAAAATGAACCCAAAATAAAGAACTATTTCATTTTGAAATAAAATAGTTGCTATTTTAAGCTGAATATTAGTGAACTGTAATTAAGTCCACAGTGGCAAATATTTTTGTTCACTTTCACTCAAACGTGACTATGCTTATTGTAATTGTCAGTTTTATATGTCAACTTAACCTGTCCTTATGGTACCCATATATTCCATTAAACATTTTCCTAGATATTTTTATGTATCTTGGTAATACATTACAACAATTTGTAGAGGGGGTAAAACAGATTGTCCGTTCTAAAGAAGGCAGGCTTCACCAATAAGTCAAATGTGTGAAGAGAATAATGTTGAATCTTCCTCAAGTAAGAAAAAACTCCTCTTAGCTTTGTACCCTTTCTTTCCTTCAGACTTTAAGTGAAATATTAGCTTTTCTTTGACCTTGAGTTCTCTGGCCTTCATATGGACCTTACATGATTGCACATGCTAGAAGTTTTCTTTATTGACTGCAGAACTTGGACCTCTCAAGTCTCCATAAAAATGAGAACCATTTTCATTAAAGTACTGTGTAATCTACCTGTGCACATATATAGCTACATATAAATATTTTATTTATTCTGCTTCTTTAGTGAACCATGACTTTCACACATTCATTTACATATTGTCTATGATTGCTTTTGCATTACAATGATAGAACCAAATAATTGGAACAGAATCGAATGGCTCATAACTGATGTAAAACTCACATGGGATACCAAATTATGGTGATGATATAGTTAATAAAATGTAATAAGCATTTGAGTTATTAAAAGTAGGTGAGTTGTTAGTTATCAATAATATCTAGAAGAGAAAATATTTCAGATAAGTGATTTTTTAAAATAAGACTTATCCAGCTAGGACCCAGTGGCTCACACTTGTAATCCTAGCTACTCAGGAGGCTGAGATTTAATGATCTCAGTTCAAAGCCATCCTAGGCAGGAAAGTCTGTGAGACTCTTATCTCCAAGAGATACTCAGAAAATGCCAGAAATAGAGCTGTGGATGCAGGGGTAGAATGCTAGACCTGAGCACAGAGAGGCTCAGTAACAGATAGCCCTGTTACTGAGTTCAATCAGGACTAGAAAAAAAATTAGACTTAACCAAGTAAATCTTATATTTTAATATTATAAGTACAATTATGAGAATAAATACAAGGTAAACTTGGAAAATTCTAAAGAATAAAATGACTTAAAATACATTTTTGTTTTCCTTTTTATTTTTTGACATTTGGTCTTCCCAGGAGACCGTAGCTGTTGAACTCACAATCTTGAACTCAAAATCCTTCTGTCTCAGAGTTTAATAAGCTCAGGTTACAAACAGATGCCACTTTGCCAAGCTAGCAATGAAACGTTAAAATTCTCAGTCAATTAAAACAAGATAAACAGAAAAATAATGAATTTGAAAACATAAAATAAGAGAAATGAAGTTAAATGTACATTAATTTCCACAGTACAAATGAACTGAACTTAGTTAAAATTCAAACATTGCTTTTTGGCATTAAAAGAATTAACTGCAAGCTCTATGTAGAAGAACTAGAAAATATAAAACAAGTAAAATATTAACCAAAAGAAAGACTGCTATAACATTAATATTAGTGTGAAGAATTTTGAAGAAGAAGTGAGATATAGGAATATGGAGAGCTACTACAAAATGTCAAAGTACATTTGCCAAGAAAATACTGAAATTCTATAGTGACATACAATAACCCCTATTTTCAGAGTATTTGATGTTGGTGCCCTGCGTCTTGCTTGTATATACAATTCTCTAATTCATGGAGGAGAAGGGAAAAAACAAAATGCTTAAATAAGGATACAGGTTGACCCATTGTAACAATGAGATATACAAGACATTATGTTGAAAAACAAACTTTACAATTTATACAGGAAGGGGGAGATGGGAAGGAATGTAATTGTGGAGGTAGAGATGATGGGAGGGTAGGGGAAAAACAAAGGAGGAGGCAACCATGCTCAATAGTAAATATACGCAGTACTTTGCTCATGTCACTGTAACCCTTCTGTACAGCATTTTTACGATTAAAACTTACAGAAAATTAAGTGATATACAAGTAATAATATGACTTAATCTATATTAAATTTTACTAAAATAATCATGGGCAAACAGGCTCTCAATTACAAAGGAGAATCTTTCAGGCAATTCTTTGGGCAAATGGTGAATCAAGTAGAATGAAAGTATTCATGAAGACAAATGATATACTACTCAGTAGAAGTAAGGAATATGACTTTATAAATTTGAATGGAATACCATAACCAAAGAGTGGATAATACATACTTATGTCAAGCGCGCATAGTCTATGAAAATTGACAAGAAAATAATCCAATAGTAATGTTCCTACGAATTCATGAAAAGTTTTAACTGATTACATTTCATCAATGTCATATTTAAGTTTGAAATTAAATATCTAAAATATCACTATTATTTTGAAAATTAAAAAATGTACTTGTATGTAACACATGTATCAAAAAATTATAATGGAAAAGAGAAAAATATAGTACTCAGAAGCAATTAATACACATGAAAATGTCTGTGATTTAAATAGAATAGACTTAGAGAAAGTTTTACACCCTGAAAGGCTTTTATTAATTAAGCCTAAAGGCTGAAAATCAGCATGATTCTTACCAAATTTGAAAAAAATGATAAAAATAAGCATAATAAATTGAAGGACAATGTGTGTAAGACAATAATTATATACACAGTAAAATGTGCATATAATTCAAAGCTCACTGCAATAGAAAGACTAAGCCAAAATGTATTATATGAAAGTCATGAATAGATTTGTCATTGGCCAATCCTGTCACACAAAGCAAAATAAGCATGTAAAAGCAATATTAGAAATCAAGTAAGATGAAATTATTCAGTAGAGGTTAAAACTATAGGAATAATTTAATGTAAAAACTCTACAAATGAGACAAAATTGTCAATTTCATACAAAACCATAACCTTAAGTCTCAGTCAAAACAAACTGAAACCAGAGTCAACATAAACATTAAAATAATCAAATCAATTGTTAAAAGTCATCCAACCATCTCCCTGCCACAGCAGTAAATACGCCCTGATCTTCCTACATATTTAGTAGCAAACATTTAAAAACAGATCACTTTAAATATCGATACAAAAATACAAAATTTTTACCATATGTTATCTGTTGTTGTTACTGTTGTTTCATTTTTTTTTGACATGGATCTGCTATGTTTCCCAGGCTGAATTAGGATTTACAGTGCTCCGGCCTCAACCCTTGAGTACTTGGATTGTAGAGGAATTTCAGTAGACACAACTCAAAATTATTTTTGAGACAAGTGTACTTGTGAGACAGAAACCAGATAAAAAATTAAGGGAGGAAAATTCTTGACTAATACAACTAAATAATACAATACACTGTGAAACCTTATCGTTAATCCCTGGTCCAGGTGCTCCTCTTCCACACAAGCACACATTAATAAAGTTGCAAGTATCTCCCAAATATAGGGAGTTGAGTTAATCTCATTGATTTAAAGTATATTTGACATTTGAAAATCTATTTGTAAGATAAATCATGATAATGGATTAATGGGGAAAGCTATCAATACCTCATTAGAAGCAGAAATATTATTTAACAAAATTTTCACATGAAATTAGCAAATTGAAAAGAGAAAAGCACTGTATTAGTCTCATAAATAGTATTTATCCAAAATCATGGTAGACATCATACTGAATAATATATTGTCAAATGTTTTATGTCTAAAAGAAAGTGAGAAAAGAATATCTGTTACCATCATTTTCTATCAACATTAGAGTGAATATTTCTCTCAAGCCATAAGATGATCAATTACAGGAAAGAAGCTACAGTTTCATAACTTGCAGTCAAGAAGATCACACACAGATTAAACCCAAAATAATTCATAAATAAATTATTAGTATTAATATTTTTTAGAAAGGCCTGTAAATATAAGATCAATATTCTAAAATCGTCATTCCTAATTACTAGCAACAAACAGTTATGTAGGGTCATGTTAAAAGGATGTCACTTAAAATTATAACCAAAGCTATTTTGTAACTAGGAATAATTTCAGTAGATGTGCAAGTCATCTTAAACAGATAATTTTCAAACTCAACTGAAACATATTAAAGGAAATCTACACAATTTCAATGAAAGTATTTCAATGGTTTGAGAAATTCAATATCATAAAAATGTCAATTCATCCTGTTATTCCATAAACTTCACTCACTTCAGTTCCAATAAAAATTATGACAATGTATTTACAGACATAAAAATGTATTATAAAAATTTGATTAGGAATTACTCTGGATTTACAGAGGAACAGAATCCACAAGAGATATGTTTTAGGAAGATGCATAACTGTTATAGTCCAACTGTGAAAATGAGAAAAGCCAGTGGTGTAATTTAGTTAAAAAAAACTGAGAAATAGGAAATTCTATAGTATAGGAACCAGTTGGACGTCTAAAGGTCTAGAACCTGGAGCACTGATGTACAAGAGCAGAAAATGGATATGACAGATAAAATATGAACATTTTTTCTTTCTTTTTTGTTATTTCTGAGTTCTTCGTAAAGTGAATGATGAGCATCAACACTGTTGAGGGAAATCTTAATTCTACCAATTTAAATGCTAATCTCTTCTAGAAATACTCTTACAAAAACAAGTTTTACCAGTTGATATGGGCATTCCTTAGCCCAGTAAATTTGACACGTAAAATAATCATATATGGAAATACAACAAACAAAGAGTAGATGACATCCATTTGAAAAACAAAATGTAAGAATTTCACTAAGAGATATCAAGATCCCATAAGGCTACTTTTATTATACCAGTGTAGTGTTGGCTCAGGTTTCGCAAATAGATTGATTAGGTTAAAACACAAAGTCCTCATATACATATTTCAATAAAAACTGGAAAAGTGAATCTTTCAATAAATAGTGCTAAGAAAATGAGCATCTATATATAATTTTATAGTAAACTTCTACATAAAAGTATACAAAAGGAAATTTCAAAAATCCTTAGACTTAAATATAATGATTCAATATATCCAAAAACTTTAAAGATATAGAAATATGCAGATTCAACACTTGAGTAAATAAATTTCTAAAAGACAAAAATCATATCCTTACAGGATTTACAAAAAATATTGATTTGAAACAAATTTTAAAATGCAGCTCAAAAAATATAGTAAATGAAAAGCCAAAAGTAAAACAAAATGGACTAGTATCCAACATCTCAAATGTGTAAAATTTAAAACATAATAAAAGTTCAATACTAGTAGAAAAAGAAATAATATATATACAAAAATAATTGAAAATAGTCACCCTAAGCAGACCATAATATGAGATGATTTTTAATGTCATTGCTATACAAGGCAATACAGTAAAACCGACAAACATATATACTATTTTTCATTATCAGACAGTAATAATTATTGTTGAAGCCAATGTGTATTGGAAACAATACAATCTATCTAGAAAATAATTTCATAAAATATGTTTGAGCATGCACATATTATATGGCCCAGAAAATCCATCCCTAACATACTTTAAAAAATAACCCCTGAAACACTGTATTTGATGTTGGTATAATTTGGGGAGCCGAAGGGATAAAACAAATTGTTTAAATAGGGATACAAGTTGACCCATTGCAACAATGAGATGTACAAGACGCTATGTTGAAAAACTAACTTTACAATTTAGGCGGGGGGGGGGGGGGGGGGCGGGGATGGGGGAAGAGGGAATATAGTTGTGGAGATGGGAGGGAATGGATGATAGGGGAAAAACAAAGGAGGAAGCAACAATGCTTGATAAGAAATGTACTAATTACTTTGCTCATGTTAGTGTAACCTCTCTGTACAGTATTTTCACAATAAAAACTTATTAAAAATAAAATAAAATAATTATCTGGATATATGTGCTACTGTACCTGTAATCCCAGAAGTCATGAGGCAGAAGATTTTTTTCTCAAGAAAAAAATTAGGAAATATCTGTAATACATGATAATTTTTCTGATGAGTAGAAGTCACACTATCTGGTATTCAGAAGTCGTCATTGTATTTATTTCACTAAGTTCTTAAGCTGGCTATATGATTATACGTACACTTGCTATTCATGCTTTTTGATTATTCTATGTTTTATTATGTATAAAGGAGCCTATAAAGGAGCGCATTTATATTTTTTGTATGGGCTAAATGAATCTTTGCTGAGATTAGAAAGAAGGGACTTTACTTGCTCTATTACTTTGCTTGTTCATGTTAGTTGTAAATGCAAATGTTGACTTCATCATTTAGTTGTGGCAAAATAAATTTTCTATGGTTTTTTGCATTTTATGTTTTGATGGTTTTTATGTAGAATTATTCATAGGCAAACATACTTTTTCAAGGTCACTGTTTTAAAGATCTATGAAATTTATCTTTAATTTACAATATATTTTAAAAAGTTAAAAATTCAAGAATCTCTGATCAAATATTATGAACACTCTTTAATAAAACCTGAACCCAAATTATTTTCACTTCACTAATTCTGAAAGGTTTCTCAAATATTAATAAGGCAGAACATTATCTTTTTATTTAAAAGGGTAAATTTCCAAATTTTCTCTGTTCATTTTATATTTTAATGGCCAGTAAACAGAAACAGGATCCTAATTCATGTAATAAAATTTAATTATTCACCTAAAATACATGAAAATCTTCATTAGAAATGCATAAACCATTTGAAAATACTCACTGGGTATACAATATACCTGAACAAAAAGTTTCAATGTTTGTTTAAGGAAAACTATTTTGTCAGAATGTGCTAACTGACTGTAGTACAAACCGAAATATGCTATGCTGTTATGAGGTTTTAATAAAGAAATTAGAGGAACATTTTATAGTATATTTAAAAGGTATTGTATTTACAGTAATACAAAGACAAAACAACTTTTATGCAAGTGTTCAGTTAGAGTTGTATAGTGGATTTAAATACAACCAGGTTACACTAACCATGTACAGCTTTCTAGTATTTATACAAAATATTTTTCTTCACATAAAAATCAACCTCATAGCCGGGCGTTGGTGGCTCAGGCCGCCTGTAATCCTAGCTACTCAGGAGGCTGAGATCTGAGGATCGCGGTTCAAAGCCAGCCCGGGCAGGAGAGACCGTGAGACTCCTATCTCCAATAAACCACCAGAAAACCGGAAGTGGCACTGTAGCTCAAGTGTTAGAGTGCTCGCCTTGAGCTGAAGAGCTGAGGGACAGCGCTCAGGCCCAGAGTTCAGACCCCACGACCGACCAAAAAAAAAAAAATTCAACCTCATAAATAACTGTCGTCATCCACCTGAGTTATTCTTAACAATCATTCTTTTCAGGTCTATAGGATGGAAAACTTTAAGAACAAGGTTTTGGATGATTCAGAGCCTAGTGAGGAACCCATTCCTAGTTCACAGGTGTCAATCTTTTTCTGTGCTCTCATGTGGATAAGAGCTCTCTAAGATTTGCTTTGTTAATAATAAATCCAATCCCATTCATCAAAGATTCATCCTTATGAGTTAATTACATCCCCAAAGGTCACTATCTCTTAATAACTTCATATTGGAGATTAAAATTTCTGTTTCTCTAAAGGACACACAACATTGAAAGAACCACCTAACAAAAACCACTATAAGAAATAAAGTTGAGCATTACCTTTTAAGCAAAAACTGTCCTGTGGTATTTCATGATCACATGAAACAAATAATAACCCATTGGCCTACTAGACTGAATATGTTATTGAAAGTTGACTACACCCAAGTAAATATTGTCATCTGGAAAGACCTTTTTCATGCCATTTTACATAAATTTTTATGGTAAAAGAAAAACACTTTGTTTAAAATTTCCTAATTCCATTTTGTAATATGTCCTATTTAATATTTCATGTGTTTATTTATTAGATAATCTTTTCAATAAATATTTTCATCAAATTTGGTCTTACAATTTTGAATGCCTCTGTAAACGCATCTCTCTTCTTCCAAACCCTGCACCTTGAAACCTCTCTGTTCTTATTTCTACTTATTTAAATGTAAGGAAAATTCTACGATATTAAAATTAAAAGATGAACCTAGATAATCAACATTCATTTCAAGATTTTCATATTTTTATTCCTTGGCTATCTTATTATACCTAGCAATGTTTTATTGTTTAACAGCATATTATTACATATTTAATCCTATTATGAACAATTGCAAAAATACTGAAGGATATGTCTGTCATTTATTAAAAATATTGGCTTTACATTATTGATAATCCATAAGTTTCATCAATGTAAAGTGCATGATTCATTATGTTTTTCATATAATCATGGAGTTGTGAAGTCATAATTCCAAACATTTCCTATTATATATTTTTAAAAGTTCCTATCCATTAGTAATTATTTCCTGTTACCTCCAGAGCTCAGTCTTATGCAAGTGTTAATCCACTTTCATTTTCAGTAAACCTGTCCATTTCGCACATTCATTTCAATGAAATAACACTATGTTCCCTTTTATGTCTGGCTTCTATTACTTTGAATTTACTTCTATTATTATAAAAAGGGCCAGTGTATTATTTGCTTTACTGTCAAATAATATTTCATTGTATAAATACCTACCATGTTTTATTCACCTATTGATCATAAGTGGACATTGAGTCTGCTTCTTATTTTGACAACAATAAGTAAAATGTCTATGATTATTAATGTACAAGTTTTTGCATAAATATATGTTATCAGTCCCCTTTGGGATATGACTAGGAGTAGAATATCCAGATAATATGGCAATTCTAACATCGGTATCATGTTGTACAAGTTACTCTTAATGATTTACAAACCTTACTATCTAAAAATATATTTCATAATATGTAACCTAATTTCCTTTCCTAATTTCAACATAGTATGAGTTTGATTACCTTTGTCATATGTTAGGTGTTTTGTAAGGGGTGGCAGCAAGAACTGACATATTACATAGTCTTGTCTGTGATTAAATATGTATTTAAAATATATTTAGTTTCAAATGGAAATTTTCTTCATAGAAGATAATTTCTGTTCAATGAAATTTCAAAATAAAACATTGAATTTATTTCTTTCAGTAAGGGAATAAGATCCTTTTGTTACATAGAAATAAGTGTAGAATTGGGATTTTGAAATCCCATTTAGACTTTTAATAATTTATTTAATTTATTCTTTAAAGTTATTCTTCTATTTAACTGGCCTCATTCCCAGAGATGCCCTCTCATAGGTACCAGATAAATTTGTTAATTTCTCAAAATGCTGAAAAAAATCCTGAATAGGACAGACTCACATAAATTTTATGCTAAGTCTAACAACATGACCAAAAGGATCTTACTACCTTTTCCTGCATTTAAAAGTTGATTAAATCTCCCACAAGGAAATGCAATTTAATCTTTGGCTTTCACTTTTTCTCGGACTTTTATCAGATCAAAATTCTTAAAACACAACTATGCTTATCACAGCATTATTTACCATAGCTAAGATTTGGAACCAACCCAGATGCCCCTGAGTAGATGAATGGATCAAGAAAATGTGGTATGTATACACAATGGAATTCTAGGCCTCCATCAGAAAGAATGATGGGACCTTCAGTCCCATTTAAGCATCCTCTGTACCCCTTCCCCTCCCCAAACTACAAAAATTTATATACAAGATGCAGAACAACAGAATAAAATTCAGTGAAAAGAACTATATACAGTTGGTTATACTGTGGGGGAAGAACATAAAAAAGAAACAAAAGAAACAAATAGTGCATTATGAGTACATTAAAAACAATAGCAAGGAAGAAAACCACTTGTGTCCCTGTCTTGGGATATATTTTGCTTAACATTGTCTCATGTGGTCATATGTACATAGCCTTTGACCTTGTCTGCTTGTCCTAGACCTGTGCTAGTCATTGCACAAAAAGGGAAACCATGGGACCTATGTTTTTTGGGGCCTGGCTTATTTCACTTAATATATTTTTTCCCAAGTCTTTCAATTTCAAATGGGGCAATGTCATTCTTTCTGATGGAGTAATAGAATTCCATATATATATATTTTTTCTTGATCCATTCATCTATTGAGGGGCATCGGGGTTGGTTCCATATCTTAGCTATGGTAAATAATGCTGCAATAAACATGGTTGTGCTGGTAGCTTTGGTATAACCTTGTTTCTGATCATTTGAGTAAACGCCCAAAAGTGGGATTGCTGGGTCATAGGGCAACTCTATGTGGAGTTTTTTGAGGAACCTCCATGACCCACTGATGGTTCAACAGTGTATTGTTACAGGATTTCCTTTGGGGGCTTTTGGTGTTAAATTCTAATTTTATTCCCTGTGGTCTGAGATAATGCAGAGCATAATTTTAATGTTTCTGGGTTTGAAAAAATTTGCTTTGTGGCCTAGAATGTCATCTATTTTGGAGCATGTTTCATGTGCTGCTGAGAAGGTGTAATCTGATGCTACTGGGTGAAATATTCGGTAAATGTCTGTTAAGTCAAGTTGATCTATGCAGATGTAAAGATCCGAGGTTTCTCTGTTGGGTTTTGCTGGGTTGATCTATCTAATGGGGATAGTGGTGTGTTAACGAGCCCAACAATTAATGTCTTTGGATCCATGTGAGATTTGAGGGAAAATAGTGTTTATTGGATAAATTTGGGTGCTCCGATATTTGGTGAGTAGATATTTAGAATCATAATATCCTCATAAAGGAGACATTCCTTAATTAGTATGTAGTGACCTTCTTTATCTCTTCTCACTGATTTTAATTTGAAGTCTATTTTATCTGATATTAGGATTACAACTCCCACTTTTCTTGGGGACCTTTTGCTTGTTAGATTTTATTCCAGCCTTTCACTTTATTTTTGTGGGCAAGGTGTGTCTCTTGAAGACAGAAGATAGAAACATCTTGCTGTTTCATCCAACTGAACAATCTATGTTGCTTAATTGGAGAGTTAATTCCATTAATACTGAAGGTTAGAACTGAGAGGTGTTTATCTGTCCCTACCTTTTTTATTTTTTGCGGGGGAACTGTGCCTTGGCTCTTCTTGTTGTGATTATGTATTTCTGAGTTAGGACTGCTTCATTGCTTATGTTCTGTTCTGGTTGGTTTTCTATATGTAGAACGTCTTTGAGGATTTTTTTGAAGGGCTATTTGGTAGCGATATATTTTGTTCTTTTCATGTTTCTTGAACATCATATTTGACCACTCTGTTCATGCTATCTTTGGGAAACTTTGAAGTTAAAGTGGAAAGTGGATAATAATGGAGACAGAGATAATTAGATGACAGAGACAAAAATATAGGGTTGACATGAATTGGCTGAAATCATATTTCTTCAAGAGAATAATTATCCAAGAGTAAGAGCATGAAAATAAATACAGAAAAGCACCAAAGACTGAGATGCTTCCATCTTCTCTTCTTTCCACACAGTCTTCCACAATGCATACACTAATTTGCTGATAAGCTTTTTATCTTTGAGTGGAAAGCTCACCAAAATGATGGCCTATATATTAGCGATTTTATACTGTGCTATAAAATGTCAGGGTACTCAAAGAACTTGTTTAGTTGGACAGACTTCCCAAGGAAACCACAATGTCACTTTATTTGTATTAATTTTTATTTATCAAGGTTTGAACTGAGGGACTCATGCTCATTCTCCTTGTTTGTTGATGGCTGGCATTCTACCACTTTATGGAAACCGTAGGCCCCTGGGAAAACTATAAATTAATGTATGGAGAATGAATGATGCTAGCAGAAAAATCTGTTAGTGTGATTACTTAGACTTCCTGTATTTGACTTTCTGCAGTAATTATGTGAAAAAGAATGAGTATCTGAGGACACTTTAGGGCTACCAGTCGTCTGGGATCTGTTATCAATCGATTTATCTTACTGTTTCCTGATACCCTATTATCTGCCTCTTGCAATGTTCCTTTTTAATCCCTTAGCTATCTGTGGGACAATCTGACTCTGAGGGTAGTGAAGAAATGACACTGAATGAGAATTAATTCATCTGTTGCTCCAAAATCTACTGGACAGAACCAAAACTGAGCCATGCCTTCCAGCTTTTTGATGATTATTTTGAAAATGGTGTTTTGCTAAGTTTTCTGTCCTTGCTGGCTTGGAATCATGATCCTCCCAATCTCAACCTCCTGAGAAAAGTTGCAGATATGACCCACTAGTGCCCACTTTATGATGTCATTTATGTTGAGTTGGAGACTTCTGGTATTTTCTAACATCTTTCAGTTGTTTTGGTATAAGTCTTCTTTTTGTGCATACCAAATCACCCTATGATTATTGGCTTAAAACAAACACATTTACTATCTCAGACTACTTGCATGCTAGATATCAGGACACAACTTAGATGGAATTTTTGCTTTGGAGTTTCATGAGGTAGCAATCTACATGTTAATTGGGGCTGTGGTCTCATCTGACAAAGACACACTTTCAAACTCTCCCATGTTGCTGAAGAATTCATATTCTTACTGTATCAGGTTTAAGGGTTTGTTTCCTTACAGAGTGCTTCCTCATTGTATAGAGACAACTCACATAAACTACTGCAACATAGCCACTTATTTCATGGAAGTGTGCTACTTTAAAATCAGTAAGGGAGAGAGAACATGAGTATTAGCAAGATGGAGGTTTATATAATGAAACTTACTCGAAGTACTGACATTCCATTACTTGTGTCACATTCAGTTTTTCAGAAACAAATCACATATAACTTCTACATTAAATAAAAGAGGGTTGCATAAAGGTATGAACCCCTGGAGGCAAGCATGTTGGTGTGCATACATTAGACTCTATCCACCATATTTTCTATTTCAGGTACAACTCATTATATAACTTCCAAAGTATTTCTTTCTGGTCTAGAATAACCATCAGGAAAAAATTCCCATTTGCATTTGTATTAAATAGGAGATTTCAGAGATTATCAGAGAAACAGAAAAGCATAGCCAAATCCAAGCTGGAGAGAGGTATAATGAACACTTAGAATCCAGCTAGCTAAACCTCCATTTCTGTCTGTCTCTAGGAAGCACATCAGAACTACATAAGTTGGTAAGAGTTGATACTGATGACTTTATTAGTGATTATAAGTATGCCTAGACTGATCCTGTCAATAATAGCTAATGAAAGTTTGGCAATGTAAAATATACACAATAAATAGTCATATAACTATACTTTATGCCTCTATCAAATTGAGTTGCATATTTCATCAAATTATATGATTTGAAAAAGAAATATTGAATTTTCAGCTGTCCATATCACTAAACTTTACCTCATAGATAACTTTTAGGGGCTCTATCATTGTTTATATAACTGTAGGTGTAAGGAATTCAATTTATTTTATTTTCAGTTATGCAATCCCTATCCCGTTTTCACCTAGACTTGTCCATTTTCCCCATTCCATCACATTTCAACTCAGTTTGATGATATAGTGAAACATGCCAATTATAATAATAAAAGGATGCAATTTCTTAGTCCAGGTTACCCATTAAACTTCCACTCATATGTTTAAAGCATTTTGATAATAGGTAAAGTTGAAATTATCTCAAGACACCTTCTATGAGGCAACAGGATAAAACTGGCTCTACCAGTAGAAAGGGAGTTAGACAGCAAATACACAACACTTAAAATATGTATTTTATATTTATATCCTAAATGATTAGTGCTTACTTACAGAATCAAATATTTGTTGCTATTTCCTATTGGCTTTTAGGGAGACTGGTGGGATATCTGACATGTAAGAAAAAGAACGAGCAGTCCATAAACTGAAGCAGTTTTTTAAAATTAGTGTTATCACCAAAAGATATGAAACATGAATAAATATAGAACCTGCTTATTGCATGTTTAAACATTTTTAAGTCAGATCATCAGGTTGTGCACGTCTGAAGAGCCACATTCAGCTTGTACATATTTAGGGTTGCAGGTCACATAAGCCACAATTCACTATGAATTATTTCCTGTGCAGCTGTGCAATTTTGCAGGCTTAGTCATAGAACCAAAATAAAAGAAATACTGTAAAATCAACCTCAACTTCACCTGCTGCTGCTCCAGATTGGTTACTTGATAGCATTTTGCATTTCTTGCTAACGATCATGAGTGCAGGATATGAGAACTAGTTCACTGAGTCTGTAAATTATGTCAAATGCAATAACATGTATTCCTGTTGTAGTAATTTATCTTCTTCTTATCCACAATCCTACACTAGTTCAAAGCCTGAGAAAGATTTGAAAAATACCTCCTAACTTTGTAGCAATGGGAATTTCATTAACGTTGATGTTTCATTTTTTTTCAATCTCAAAGGCATTATTAACAACCCTTTTGCTGGTTTAATTTTCTACCACAATCCTGGAAAATCTACACAGGAACAGTTTGCCCCAGTAAAATGCATATGAAAAGGCGTTATTAAATCACTTTTCCTAACAATGTGATTTTTTAAGTATTGTAATTCCCCAACCTGCTATTTTCTATAGGTAAGAGAGGTAACCATAACCTTTAAAACGTCTTGAACAAATTGGATATAGTGTAATTAGAATTAACTATACTTTTGCTGTATTTGTTTGGTTCAGCCTATCTTTGATAAGAAAGGTACTAGACGTATCTAAAAGTATATAAAACGTCAGAAGAAAGACTGAAGTGTATTTCATTAAGAATAACAAGAAAGTAGACTTGAATAAACTTTAAATCTCTTGATTGTTTGATCCTAAATTTGATAGATTTAACTCATAAATTGCTACACTATTGTTAAACTGCCTCCAGCACAGATTCATTTTATCTGCCTCTACAAAATGACACATACACATGAAATACACACACACACACACACACACACAAATACAATGCTAATTAGATATTTTACCACTTTAATTCCTGTCAAGTTTCATGCTTCAACTCTTTGGCCAACAAGGATTTAATGATAAAATAATTTTAGAATGTGAAGACTCAATATGAGATCTCCACTATGAATCTCATTTTTACAGATGAGGAAATATGCTTACATATGGTAGGCAATTTGTCCAAAGCAGAATGGCTTGGTTACAATGGTATGATATATTAAACCCACTTTCATTCAGGTCCCATTTTAATTCATCATGACTTAGCCCCCATAATGAAACACCACCGTGCTATGACTACTTTAGTTGGCAATGCTAACTTAAACACAGATTTTACTGGAGGTTCTAGATATTTTTTATGTACATTTTTGATACTGAATATATCCTTGTTTTTCAAGTTGTCCTACACTAAACATTGTACCATGTAGAAAACAAAACCATGTACAAGACTCTATGTTGAAAAGGAACTTTACAACTTTGGTGGGGAAGGGAAGAGTTGGGGAGATGTAGAAGGAAGGGATAGTAGGGGGAAAACAAAGGAGGGGGTAACAACACTCAATAGGAAATGTACTCATAACCTTACTCTGTACAAAATCTTTACAATAAAAAATATGGAAAAAACTACAATAGTCTTCATATATATGCTGCTTACTTGATATTACAAACTATTCCAAGTGCTTTCAATAGGGCAATCATTTAATACTGGCAATAGGTCTAGTAGGCAGAAACTATGATTATCCCGAGTTCACAACTGAAAACAGAGGGGGCATGAAGATTCTAAGTCATTTACTCAAGGGAAAATATTACTAAGTGGCTGTCATGATATTTGATATCACAAGCTGGAATTTCTAAATTTTATGTAATAATCTTCATTATCACATATATTCTATAGAACAATTCATTCTACATTTTATTTCAAGAATGAAATAATGTTGCAAGAAAAATGTTGTATCCTCACATATGAGGAAAATTAGGCAAAACATAAAAATACATTAAAAAGTAATTTAAATAAAATTTGATAAAAGGTCAGAGGAAGACGGTGGAGGAGAAGATACAGACTAAACCAACTCTCCCATAGAAAGCAGTTTTAGTGTTCCACTGAACAGTCCTAGGCCAGAGAATTACACCAAGTGTGACATCACAGTACAGAGAGTTTGGCCAGAGAGGGAAAATCCAGGCAAGGAGACAGAGCTGAGCACTTGCTAGTAGATGCTGCAGTGGTGGCAGTGGCAGCGATGGTGGCCGTAGCCACCATAAATACAACAGAGAGAGTATGGGACAAAGTTGCCAGAT
The DNA here is from genome assembly GCF_000151885.1 of Dipodomys ordii. Taxonomy (NCBI): domain Eukaryota; kingdom Metazoa; phylum Chordata; class Mammalia; order Rodentia; family Heteromyidae; genus Dipodomys; species Dipodomys ordii. The sequence goes on along the minus strand of NW_012267574.1, from coordinate 557,021 downwards.
GCAGCAGGCAAGCGGAATCTACTTAACACCAGCAAGAACACAGAAAGGAGCAGATATCTTCATCATGCAGATATCAGACCAGACATGGCCCAGGAACCAAGACTCTGGCATGAGTAGAACCCTGACATCCTCACTCCTTCTCAGGAAGCAGAGGGGAAAGTCCATCCCTCCTCCCCCCCACCACTGAAGATCTCCATCTTTGATACTGACAAAGGCCTAGCTGAGCAGCTAGCTTCAACTCAGGCCTTGGAAGAAAACAAAAGTCATTTAGCAGGTCACAGGAACCTGACATGACCTGCCAGATGCAGCTCCACCCAGGGGAAAGTCACCCTGCCCAGGCGGAGCAAGCTCGGTCCCCCGAGGAGTGACTATATTCACTGGGTAAACAGAGCCAGAGGCTACCCTTCCCTACAGCAGCCAAAATAATCAGTTGAAATTCAGTAAACATAAACCTTGAGAATAGCTCCAGGCTCTGCTCTGTGAGATCTCAGAAGCTAACCACTCATGGATAAGCTGCTATCTGCTGAAAGGCCTCAACTCTAACCAGAAGCTAGCCTCACAGATCTCCAAACTAGAGGAAACAGCCATCTTCCTCTTTTGTGATACTCAAAGCAGAGCTCCCTCCCACTGAACTAGCCTGGGAGGAGAATCACAAAGTCCTGGGTAATGCAGAGCATTTTTCTGGCTGCCTAAACAAACTGACTTAAGAAACCAATCAAAAGCCACAGGAAAACCAAACACCACATGCAGATCAGAGACTCCACCAAGAAACTGGTTAGGACACAAGGGAGATACAGAATTTTCCCCTGTACCGCCCCCCCAACAAAAAAATTCAAAGAACTCTTTTGTACCTTTTTTTTTAATTTTTAAATTTTTGAAAAAAATTGTTTTCCATGAATCTTTTCTTTCTGTCATAATTTTCATTTTAGGTGTGTGTGTGTGTGTGTATATGTTTGTGTGTGTGTGCATGTGTGTGTGTGTGTGTGTGTGTGTGTGTGTGTAGCTCTACTGACCTTTTGGTCTTTTTGTTCTTTTAAATTCTTTTCATTTTTTCTTCTCTTTCATTCTTTTTTGCATGAATTAATTGCTGTTCTGCTCATCCTCAAATATATGCCTGTCACCAAATATTAGACCTTAACCCCCATTGTGTACACACTTAATCTATGAATTTATTACTCAATTCAAAACCTCTTAGGCTTAAATTCTTTACTAGCAGTATTATCTGTTCATACCTATATAATTTTTTTTTTTGGGTCCGGTCATGATGCCTGAACTCTGGGCCTGGGCACTGTCCCTCAGCTCTTCAGCTCAAGGCTAGCGCTCTACCATTTTTTAAGATTTTTTTTTAGTTTTTCATGTCTCCTTTCTATCCTTCCTTTACTCTCATCCTATCATTCTCTCAATATCACTTCTTTAAACTTCCATAATTTTTAAATGTTTCAATTTTTAAATTCAAATTTTTGTTTTTCCATTTTTTCTTGTTGTTTTTTAAATCTCTCCTATCATTCTGTTCAATCCATTTCCCTCTCTGAGACTAGGATTTGGTGAAATCAACTCTCCTTTAACCTCTCCACATGCTCTAATCCTATTTTTCCCCACATTTCTCCCTAAACCTCATAATTTCTGGTTTGCCAAATTCTTTCTTTGGTTCTTAGCCCATTAATCCATAGTTGTTTGATGTTGAGTAGATTGTATCTCTTGAACTAGATTGTGTCTGCAGCATTTTGGCTGTGCAGCTACAGGACTTTGGTTGATGCTTGCCTTCAAATAGTGTTCTAGCACAAAATTGGTGTTACTTTCATACCAAATGGGCAGAAAAAGCCAGGAAAACACAAGAAAAATGGCAATTCCGGGTATCTCAACTCCCATTCATGAAAATCAGGTGAGAGAACAGTTAATGAATAATCCAGAGGAGAGTTCCCAAAAATTTCTACAAACACTACTAGTAAACATGGTGAATGAAAAGATTGAAAACCTGCAAAGGACTCAGTATGAACATGATAGGGAGAGAGAAGAGGCAAACCAATGATCAATACATGAATCTCAATCTTGAGGAAGCCAATCAAAGATTGATACAGGAATTGCATGAGCAAGTTGAGAACACTCAAAGAGAAATAAAGGAATTGCAGGAGCAGGCAGAGAACAGGAAACGAGAAAGTCAGGAATTGTGTGAGCAGGCTGAGAACAGTCAAAGTGAGCTACAGCAATCGCATGAACCTGAGGAAGCTAATCAAAGAGTAATACAGAAATTGTGAGAACGGGATGAGAATAGACAAAGATCAATAGAGGCATTCATGGAATCCATAAACAGACAACTGAAAGATTTGAGGGAGACCACAAAGGGAATACTGAATGGAGCCCGACAATAGGAATGGGACTCCAAGGAAGCCTTAACCATTCAACTAAGTGATTTGAGAATAAACACAACACGAAATTAAGGAAGTAAAGAAGTTCATACAAGATCTAAAACAAAGCTCCAACAAAGAATTTGAAGCCATCAAAGCCAACCAATTAGAAGGAAAAGAAATAAACAACAAAGTAGAAAATCTTGACAGTAGGTTAGACCATGCAGATCGAATCTCGGGGGTTGAAGACAGCCTAGATATTATAGAGAAAGAACATACAACTATCCAAGACAAATCCAAGGAATAGGATACATGTATTCAGCATTTGGAAGGCACCATCAGAAGGCCTAATCTGAGGATAATGGGTGAAGAGGAGCACGAAGAGACAGAAGTTAATGGTCTAGGAAATTTGTTTAACAGGATCCTAGCAGAAAACCAACAATTTAATGAGACATCTGAACCTCCTTGAAAAAGAACAGCAAGCTAAACCCCAATCCAGTAGACAGAAAGAAATCATTAAAGTTAAATTAGAATTATGCAAATTAGAATCCAAAAAAAACAGAAAAAAACACCAAAGTAGGAGTTGTTTCTTCGAAAAAAATAACAAAATTGACAGACACTTAGCAAATCTTATCAGAAAAAGAAAACAACACACCCAAATAAATAAACTCAGAGATAAGAATGGAAACACCACCACGGAAACACCCAAGATTCAGAACATAAGGGAATACTTCTCAAAGCTTTATGCTAATAAGTTTGAGAACATGGCAGAATTGGACTTTTTCTGAGAAAATATTGACATGTTGAAAAATTAAAAGCAAGATGAATTAAACCATCTTAACAGGCCCATATCAAGCATTGAAATAGAAACAGCAAAAAGAGACCTCCCATCCAAGAAAAGCCTGGGACCAGATGGATTTACAACGGAATTCTACAACAGCTTCAAAGCAGAGCTCACACCAATACTCCTCCAACTCTTTAATGAAACTGAAAGAGAAAGTTCACTACAGAACATCACAACCCTAATCCCAAAATCAGGCAGGTACTCAACAAAGAAAGAGAACTATAGACTCATTTCCTTGATGAATATTGATGCAAAACTTCTCAACAACATTTTGGCCAATCTACTTCCACAATTCATCCAAAAAATTATACACCACAATAAAACAGGATTCATTTCAAGGATGCAAAGCTGGTTCAATATAAGCAAATCAATTAATATAATTCATCACACCAACAAGAGAAGGATAAGAAGAACATGGCTATATCAATAGATGTGGAAAAAGCATTTGACAAGATCCAACACCCCTTTATAATGAAGTTTCTGGAAAAATTAGGAATGCAGGGAACATTCTTCAATACAATATAGGCTACATATGCCAAACATACATCCAGCATTGTACTTAATGATGAAAACTAAAGCCATTATCTCTTAACTCAGGAATGAGACAAGGATGTCCACTCTTTCCACTTCTCTTCAGTCTAGTATTAGAATGCCTAGCTACAACAATAAGACAAGATGCAAACATAAAAGGGATCCAAATAGGGAAAGATGAAGTAAAACACTCTCTCTTTGCAGCTGACATGATTTTGTATTTAAAGAATCCCACGGACTCCACTTGAATCAGATTACTCAAGCTGATTCAAAACTTTGGCAAAGTAGCAGGGCATAAAATTAAGCCTCAAAAATCAGTGGCTTTTCTGTATACCACCAATGACCAAAGCATGGCTGAAATCAGAAAACAACTCAATTCATAACAGCCCTACAAAAAGTAAAATACCTTGGAACTAATTTAACCAAAGAAGTGAAGTATTTTATGATGAAAATTTTGAAAACCCGAAAAAGGAAATCAAAACAGAACATAGAAAGTGTAAAACCTGACATGCTCCTGCGTTGGAAGGATCAACAGCATGAAAATGGCAATACGTCAAAGGCTACCTACAAATTCAATGCGATTCCTATCAATTTTCCAACCTAATTCTTCACAAAAATAGAAGAGGCAATCCCAAATTCATAGGGAATTTGGTTCCGAATAGCAAAGAGGATCCTTACCAGAAATAACTGTGCTGAAGGAATGTCAAAAACAAATTTCAAACTCTACTAAAGTCATAGTAATCTAAACAACTTGGTACTGGCACAAGAACAGACCTCAGGAGAAATGGAATATAATTGAAAACCCGGAAATGAACCTACAGACATATAGACATCTAATCTTTCATAAAGGAGCTAAAAAAATAGAATGGAAGAAAGACAGCCTCTTCAGTAAATGATGATGGCAATATTGGTTAATGACTTGTAGAATACTAAAGCTAGATCCTTATATATTACCTTGCACCAGAATCAACTCCAAATGGATCAAAGACCTCAGAATCAAAGCAGACACTCTGAAAACATTACAGGATGGAATAGGAGAAACCCTAGGTCTCCTCGGCACAGGCTGAAATTTTCTTAATAGAGACCCGGAAACACAACAAATCAAAGAAAGGTTGGACAAATGGGATTGCATGAAATTGCAATTCTGCATGGCAAAGGACATAGTTAGCAAGATCAATAGAAAGCCCATGAATTGAGAGAAGATCTTCACTAGCCATACAATGGACAAGGGTCTCATATATAAAATATACTTGGAACTCAAAAAATTAAATCCCTCAACAACAAATCCCCAAAGAAACAACTGCCCAATAAATAAGTGAGCTAAAGACTTAAAGAGAAACTTCTCTGAAGGGGAAAAAAAGATGGCCAATAGACACATGAAAAATGTTCAACCTCCCTAGCTATAAAAGAAATGCAAATCAAAACAACATTGAAATACCACCTCACCCCGGTTACAATGGCTATAATCAAGAACTCTCATAACAACAGATGCTTGAGGGGATGTGGAGATGGAACCTTACTGCATTGTTGGTGGGAGTGTAAACTTGTTCAACCACTTTGGAAAGTAGTATGGAGGTTCCTCAAAAGACTCCACATAGAGCTCCCCTATGACACAGCAATCCAACTTTTGGGCATTTACCCAAATGATCACTAACAGGACCATACAAAAGCTTCCAGCACAACTATGTTTATTGCAGCATTATTAACCATTGCTAAGTTATGGAACCAACCCAGATGCCCCTTTGCATATGAATGGGTCAAGAAAATGTGGGATTTGTACACAATGGAATTCTATGCCACCATCAGAAAAAATGGCATTGCCCCATTTGTTAAGAAATGGAAAGGCTTGAAAAAAAATGTATTAAATGAAGTAAGCCATGCTCAAGGAACATAGGTCCCATGGTTTGCCTTATTTGCAATAACTAGAATATATCTGAGACAAGCAGAAAAGGTCATATAAGTTGATGTTAGGTGAAATCAACCCCAAGATAAGTATTCAAATGATTTTTTTCTTTCTTGCAATTGTTTCTAACATATTCATGATGATTTCTTTGTTGCTTTGTATGTCCATCCCCCACGGTATAACCCCAGTTTTCATTGTATTAGATGTTTGTATAATTTGTGGAGGGGAAGGGAAAAAAACAAATTGCTTAAATAGAGATACAGGTGGACCCATTGCAACAATGAGATGTACCAGTCGTTATGTCAAAAAACGAACGATACAAGTTTGGCTTGGGCGGCGGGGTGGGAGATGGGAAGGGATGGGAAGGGGAAACAGAAGAATGCAACAATGCTTGATAAGAAATGCACTCATTACCTTTCCCATGTAATTGTAACCCCTCTGTATGGTATTTTCACAATAAAAAAAGAAAATTTGATAAAATACTAAATAAATACCAATGTAAAATACTATGAAAAAAAGATGACAGAAAAAACGTTATGTATTCTTTTTAAATGTTATTTTTTATTGAGAAAGCATTGTACAGAAGGGTTACAGATACAGGGGCAATATAACTTTTTTTTTGGATCCAGTCATGGGGCCTGAACTTTGGGGTGGGGCACTATCCCTCACCTCTTCAGTTCAAGGCTAGAGCTCTACCACTTGAGCCACAGCGCCACTTCAGGATTTTTTTTCTTTTTTTGCCTATGTGGTGCTGAGGAATTGAACCCAGGGCCTCATGCATGCAAGACAAGCACTCTACCACTGAGCCACCTTCCCATCCCAGCCTCTTCTTTTTTTTTATTAATTGTGAAAATACCATACCGAGGGGTTATAATTACATGGGCAATGTAATGTAATGCAAAAGATGATATTCGTTATCAAACATTGTTGCCTCCTCCTTTGTTTCCCCTTACCATCCCTAAAGATCTCCCCCTCCCCGCCCCACTCTCCCCTTTCCCACATGTTCTCCCCCCTAGCCAAATTTGTAAAGTTCATTTTTCGACATAACTTCCTGTGCATCTCATTGTTGCAATGGGTCCTCCTGTATCCCTATTTAAACAATTTGATTTTTCCCTATCCCTCCAAAAATTATATCAACATCAAATACAGTAAAAACAGAGTTTATACCATGGGGGAGGGACATAGAAAGCAACAAAAAATCATCTTATAAATATGTTAGAAACAACAGCAAGAAAGAAAAAAGAAACATTTGGGTCCTTATCTTAAGGTTCATTTAGCCTAACATCAAATTATCTGACCCTTTCTCTTTGTCTCAACATATACTAGTTATTGAAAATAAGGGAAACCATGGGACCTATGTTTCTTTGGGCCTGGCTTACTTCACTCAATATAATTTTTTCCAAGTCTTGTTTCTTTGAGGATTTGTTGTCGGGGAATTTAATTTTTTGAGTTTCAGGTATATTTTACATATGAGACCCTTGTGCCCTCTATGACTAGTGAAAATCTTCTCCCAATCTGTGGGGTTTAAATTGATCTTGCTATGTCATTTGCCATGCAAAAGCTCTGCAATTTCATGCAATCCCATTTGTCCAACCTGTCTTTGATTTGTTGTGTTTCTGGGTCTCTATTAAGAAAATTTTAGCCTGTGCCATGGAGACCTAAGTTTTTTCCTATAACTTCCTGTAAAGTTTTCAGAGTGTCTGCTTTGACTCTGTGTCTTTGATCGATTTGGAGTTGATTCAGGGTCAGAGTGATATATAAGGATCTTGCTTTAGTTTTCTACAAGTGATTAACCAATTTTACCATCACCATATATGGAAGAGGTTGTCTTTCTTCCATTCTATTTTTTTAGCTCCTTTATCGAAGATTAGATGGCTATAGGTTTGTGGGTTCATTTCTGGGTTTTCAGTTCTATTCCATTTGTCCTGAGGTCTGTTCTTATGCCAGTACCAAGCTGTTTGAAATTTGGTATTGATATTCCTCCAGCACTGTTCTTTCTGGTAATGATTGTTTTTGCTATTTGGGGTCTTTTATTCTTCCATAGTAATTTTTGAATTGTCTCTTCTATTTCCTTAAAGAATGAGACTGGAACATTGATAGGTGTCACATTAAATTTGTAGATAGCCTTGGGAAGTATTGCCATTTTCACGATGTTGATCCTTCCAATGCAGGAGCATGGGAGGTTCTTCAACATTCTAAGTTCTGTTTTGATTTTCTTTTTCAGGTTTTTACAGTTTTCATCTTAGAGGTCCTTCACTTCCTTGGTTAAGTTAATTCCTATGTATTTTATTTTATTATTTTTTGGGGGGGTCCAGTTGTGGGGCCTGAACTCTGGGCTTCAGCGCTGTCCCTTACCTCTTTAGCTCAAGGCTATAGCTCTACCACTTAAGCCACAGCACCACTTCCGGCTTTTTTTTTTTGCTTATGTGGTGCTGAGGAATCGAACCCAGGGCCTCATGCATGCAAAGCAGGTGCTCTACCACTGAGCCACCTTCCCAGCCCTGGATTTTATTTTTTGTAGGGCTAATATGAATGGAGTTGCTTTCTTGATTTCAGCCAAACTTTCCTCATTGTTGGCATACAGAAAAGCCATTGATTTTTGAGGCTTAATTGTATACCCTGGTACTTTGACAAAGTTTTGAATCAGCTTGAGAAATTTGGGAGCAGAGTCTATGGGATTCTTTGAATACAAAATCATGTCATTTGCAAAGAGGGAGTGTTTTACTTCATCTTTCCCTATTTGGATCCTTTTTATGTTTGCATCTTGTCTTATTGCTTTAACTAGTCACTCTAATCCTAAATTGAAGAGAAGTGGAAAGAGTGGACATCCTTGTCTCATTCCTTAGTTGAGGAAATTGTTTTAGTTTTTCCACAATTAAGTATAATGCTGGCCGTAGGTTTGTCATATACAGCCTTTATTGTATTGAGGAATGTTCCCTGGATTCCCAATTTTTCCAGAACCTTCATTAGAAAGGGGTGTTGGATCTTGTCAAATGCTTTTTCCACATCTATTGAGATAAACATGTGGTTCTTATCCTTGCTCTTGTTGATGTGATGAATTATATTAATTGATTTGCTTATATTGAACCAGCTTTGCATCCTTAAAATGAATCCTGTTTGATTGTGGTGTATGATTTTGTGGATGAAATGTTGAAGTCGATTGGCCAAAAGTTTGTTGAGAAGTTTTGCATCAATATTCATCAAAGAAATGGGTCTATAGTTCTCTTTCTTTGATGAGTCCCTGCCTGGTTTTGGGTTGAGGGTTATGATGGCTTCTTAGAAATTGTTTCAGAGTGAACTTTCTCTTTCAATTTCATTGAAGAGTTGGAGTATTGGTATGAGCTCTGTTTGACGGCCTTGTAGAATTCCTTTGTAAATCAATCTGATGCTGGGCTTTTCTTGGATGGGAGGTCTCTTTTTGCTGTTTCTATTTCAATGCTTTATATAATCCTGTGGGGCGCATGGGCAGCACAGATGGCACTGAGAAGAAGTTGAGTGGGCAGAGCCCGAGTTGTTTACATTAAAATCTGATTGGATACAACGATCAGGTGAAATGACATCAGTGCATAAACAGCTCGTGGACAGCAGGGAAAGTATAGAAAGCTTAAGCTCATGGTAGGTTGACCTTTACAGTGATTGGTTCGTTTCTTTTCCTCCCCTTTTATGCCCCGCGGTTTTTTTATTTAAAAATGCGAATTCCTGCTTGACCTGCCTCCCCGCTGCATCTGACTGTCTCTGAGGCTAAGGGAGGCTGGGGAAGGGGCAAAAGGCACATTTACCTTTCCTGGGACCCTGTCCATCTTCCCCAGGACAGACAAAGACACAACATAGACCGGTTAAAATGGTTTCACTCCTCAGGGTTTAGTTTCAGCATGTCGATACTTGCTAGGAAAAGGTCCATTTTTGCCAAGTTCTCAAACTTATTAGCATAAAGGTTTGAAAAGTATTCCTTCATAATGTTCTGAATCTTGGTTTTCTTCTATGGTTATGTTTCCAATCTCATCTCTGAGTTCTTTTATTTGGGTGTGTTCTCTTCTTTTTCTGGTAAGATTTGATAAGGGTCTATCAATTTTGTATTTTTTCCAAGAACCAATTCTTTGTTTTGTTGGTTCTTTCTATGGATTTTTAAAAATTCTATTCATTTAATTCTGATTTATTTTTAATTATTTCTTTCCATGTACTGGATTGGGGTTTATCTTGCTGCTCTTTTTCAAGGAGGCTCAGTTGTCTCATTAAATTGTGGTTTCCGATCTCTCCAATTTGTTGATGTAGGAACTCAGAGCTAAAAACTTTCCTCTGAGTACTGCCTTTGCTGTGTCCCAGAAGAACTGGTAACTTGTGTGTTCATCTTTGAATTTCATGAACATTTAAATTTCCTTTCTAATCTCTTACATGACCCAATGGTGATTCAACAGTGTGTTGTTCAGCCTTCACCTGTTATAGGACTTTCTTTAGGGGTTTTTGGTGCTGTGTTCTAATTTTATTCCCTTTTGGTCTGAGAGAATGGAATGTATACCTTCACTGTTTCTGAATTTGGACAAGTTTGCTTTGTGACCTAAAATGTGGTCTTTTTTGGAAAATGTTCCATGTGCTGCTGAGAAAAACGTGTATTTTGATGCTGCTGGGTGAAATGTTCCATAGATGTCTGTTAAATCTAGCTGATGTATGCAGTTTTTAGATCTGCGGATTCTCTGTTGAACTTTTGCCGAGTTCATCTATCTAGTGGGGATAGTGGTGTGTTAAAGTCCCCAACAATTAATGTCTTTGGATCTATGTGAGATTTGAGGGAAAGTAGTGTTTCTTGGGTAAATTTGGGTGCTCCGTTGTTTGGCAAATAGATATTTAAAATTGTAATATCCTTCTAAAGTTGAGATCCCTAAATTAATATGTAGTGACATTCTTTATCTGTTCTCTCTAATTTTAATTTGAAGTCTATTTTATCTGATATTAGGATTGCAACTCCCGCGTGTTTATGGGGGCCATTTGCTTGGTAGATTTTGTTCCAGCCTTTCACTTTCAAAATGTGTTTGATTTTATGAGCAAGGTGTGACTCCAAAAGGCAGCAGATAGAAGGATCTTGCTTTTTAATCCAACTAGATAATCTATGTCACTTAATTGGAGAGTTAAGTCCGTTAATGTTGAGAGTTAGTACTGAGAGATGTTTGAGAGTTCCTGCCATTTAATCCACCTTCTTGGGGGCTGCAGCATCTGGGTTCTTCCAGATTTTTGGATTCTCATTTTGGGTGTGGTTTCTTGGCCTCTTGTGGTCGTGTTGGTTTTCTATATGTAGGACATCTTTAATTATCTTTTGTAGGGCTGGTTTGGTGGAGATATATTGTTTCAGTATGTCTTTGCTATGGAAGGTATTAATTTGACCTTTGGTTATTAAGAACAGTTTAACTAGGGACAGTATTCGTGGTTGATAATTGTTTGTCTTTAGGACATGGCATACATCACTCCAGGCTCTTCTTGCTTTAATTGCCTCTGCTGAGATATCTGAGGTCATTCTAATTGGTTTCCCTTTATAGATCATTGATCTTTTCTCCTTGACAGCTTTAAGGATCTTTCCCTTGGTCTGAATTGATATTTGCAGATCATAATCTGAGATTTGGATATCCTGTTCTGGTATTGTCTATTTGGGTTTCTAAAAGCTTCTTGAATCTGAATAGGCCTATCTTTTTGCATATTTGGGAAGTTCTCTGCTAGGATCCTGTTAAACAAATTTCCTAGACCATTAACTTCTATATCCTGGTGCTCCGCTATACCCATTTTCCTCAAATTAGGCCTTCTGATGGTGTCTTCCAAAGGTTGAATAGATGTATCCTATTTCTTGGATTTGTCTTGGATAGTTGTATGTTCTTTTTGTATAATATCCAGGCTGTCTTCAGTACTTGAGATTTGATCTTCTGCTTCGTCTAACCTACTGTCAAGGCTTTCTACATTGATTTTTATTTCTTTTCCTTCTAATTGGTCGGCTTTGATGGCTTCAAATTCTTTCTTGGAGCTTTGTTTTAGATCTTTTATTAACTTCTTTGCTTCCTTAATTTGATGTTCAGTGTTTATTCTCATATCACTTAGTTGATTGGTTATGGTTTCCTTGGAGTCCCATTCCTTCTGTCGGGCTCCATTCAGCATTCCCTTTGTGGTCGCCCTTAAATCTTTCAGCTGTCTGTTTATGGATTCTATGAATGCCTCTATTGATGTTTGTGTATTCTCACAATTTCTGTATTACTCTTTGATTAGCTTCCTCATGCAATTCCTGTAGCTCACTTTGAATGTTCTCAGCCTGCTCACACAATTCCTGACTTTCTCTTTGGCTGTTCTCAGCCTCCTCATGCAAATCCTTTATTTCTCTTTGACTGTTCTCAACCTGCTCACCCATGTCCTATATCAGTCTTTGAGTAGGTTACTCACACGACATTCCTATATTAATCTGTGGTGTGCCTCTTCTCTCTCCCTATTATGCTTACATTTCATGTTTTTCAGGTTTTCAGTCTTTTCATTCACCATATTTACTAGTAGTGTTTGTAGAGCTTTTTGGGAACTCTCCTCTGGATTATTCATTAACTGTTCTCTCACCTAATTATCATGACTGGTAATTGAGATACCCGGACTTGTCAATTTCTTGTGTTTTTCTGCCCATTTGGTAAGAAAGTAACACCAATTTTGTGCTAAAACAATATTTTAAGGCGAGCATCAACCAAAGTCCTGTAGTTGCACAGACAAAAGACTACAGATACAATCTAGTTCAACAGATACAATCTATTCACCATCAAACAACTATGGATTAATGAGCTAAGAACAGGAAATTAGAATTTGGCAAACCAGAAATTATGAGTTTTAGGGAGAAATATGGGGAAAAATAGGAATAGAGGGATGTGGAGAGGTAAAAGGAGAGTCAATTTATTCAACTCATAATCTCAGAGAAGGAAATGGATTGGACAGGATGATAGGAGAGAGATTTAAAAAAACACACAAGAACAAAAAAGAAAAAATGATAAAACAAAAATTTAAATTTGAAAAGTGAAACAAGTACAAATTATGTAAGTTAAATAAGTGATATTGATAGGAGAAAAGGATAGGATTAGAGGAGGGGAAGGATAGACATGAAAAACTTAAAAATAAAAATTCTTAAAATTAGTTACTTGAAAATTATATAGGTATAAACAGATGATACTGCTATTAAAGAATTTAAGCCTAAGAGATTGTGAATTGAGTAATACATTTCTGGATTAAATTTGTAGGCATCGAGGGATAAGATCTAATAATCAATGATTGGTAAATATCTGGAGTGAGCAGAACAACAATTAAGTCACGCAAAAAAGAAAGAAAGGAAAAAATTATATGAATAAGCAAGAGGAATAAAAGGTCAAAAGAGATTTTTAAAAAAGCACACACACACAGACACCTACGCCTAAAATAAAAATTGTGAGAGGAAAAAAAGATTAATAGAAAACAATTAAACAAGTAAAATAAAAAAGGTACAAAAAAGAATTCTTTGATTTTTTTTGGCGGGGGTGGGGGGGAATGGGAAGATCTTGTATCTCACTTGTGTCCATAACCAATCTCTTGTTGGAGTCTCTGGTCTGCTTGTGGTGTTTGGTTTTCCCGTGGCTTGATTGGTTTCTTAAGTCAGTTTGTTTGAGCAGGCATAAAAATGCTCTGCATTACCCAGGATTTTGTCATTCTCCTCCCAGGATAGTTCAGTGGGAGAGAGATGTGCTTTGAGTATCACAAAGAAGGATATGGCTGTTCCCTCTAGTTTGTTGCTGCTGTGATGAGGCTAGGTTCTGGGTAGGGTTGAGGCCTTTCAGCAAACAGTAGCTTTTCCCTGAGGGTCTAGCTCCTGAGACACTCACAGGGCCCAACCTGGAGCTATTCTCGGGGTTTGGAGTTTATATTTACTGAATTTCAATTGATTGTCTAGGCTGCTGTAGGGAGGGGCATCCTCTGGCTAGGTTTACCCAGTGAAGAAAGTCACTCCTCTGGGGTGGAGCTCTCTCTCCCTGGGTTGGGTGACTTTCCTCTGGGTGGAGCTGAACCTGGCAGGTCAAATCAGGTTCCTGTAACCTGCTAAATGACTCTTTTGTTTTCTTCCAAGGCCTGAGTTGGAGCTAGCTGCTCAGCTAGGTCTTTGTCAGTATCAAAGATGGAGATCTTTGGTGGTGGCCTAGGGGCGACCTTCCCTCCTCTGCTCCCTTAGAAGGAGTGAGGATGTCAGCGTTCTACTCACGCCAGAGTCTTGGTTCCTGGGTCATCTCTGGTTTTCGATCTGCAGAATGAAGATATCTGCTCCTTGTCAGTTCTTGCTGGTGTTTAGTAGAAGCTGCTTGCCTGCTGAATCTCATGTCTTTGTCCCATACTCTCTCTGTTGTAGGTATGGAGGCTAAAGCCCCCACCACTGCTGCAGCAGCTGCCACAGTCGAAGCTACAGGCACATGCTCCGATCTGTCTCCTTGCTTGGATTTTCCCCCTCTGGCCAAACTCTGTTCTGTGATGGCACACTTGGTGTGATTCTCTAGTCTAGAACTGTTGACTGGAGCACTAAAACTGCTTTCTATGCAAGAGCAGTTTTAGCCTCCACCTTCTCCTCCACCATCTTCCTCTGACTCATCGCTGTATTCTTACCGATAGCTAAATAAGCCTTTTCCTGAGTATTGAGGATGTTTTAATTGACCTTTTGTTTTTTATATTTAAGATAAATGTATGCTTTTTTAAATTTCCAATTGTGCTCTAATAACTGGAATTCCCTGGGATCAGTATAACCTTTTTAGGATTTCGTCTATATCTGTACACACAGTCATAGTGATCACATGCTTTGAATGTCAATATCATCTATATATTTCTATGCTCCTAAATGTGTGTTTTTAACTTAGGTATAGTCCTAAACTTTAATACACATTTCCTTCTTCTACATTGTTTTATATCTCTCTAAGTGGCACTACTGTTTAGTTGCTTAAGCAAAAACAATGCTATTTAAGTTAGCCAAACATTTATTTCTAGCCAAAATTTATATTTTGTTTAAATGCTATTTATGTTAGCCAAAAAATTCCTTCTATTTCAATTCCTTATAGAGATCTTGTACTCATCTAAAATTTCATAGACACATATTTTAAAACCTCCATGTGCATGAGTATGATGTTCTTGTAGGCTCCCATCAGTATCACTCATTAAACTCTGCTCATGGCATTCTGGGTCATCCCTGGATTATATCTCCAAAATTTTCCAAATTATTCTGTTATTTTATATACAATACTTTGTCAGGTTTCTTTGGCTTCCTAATCAGTGCAGGAACAAAGAGTAACATGCATATTATCGTGAGTGAATATAATTAACTTATGATAACCAAGAAAAAAAGGACAAAAGAAGGAACAAACAGAAGGAAGGAAGAACGAAAGAAGGAACGAACGAAAGAAAGAAAGAAAGAAAGAAAGAAAGAAAGAAAGAAAGAAAGAAAGAAAGAGAAAATTAAAAAGAAAGAATGCCAGAGTAATAATTCTTTTTGTACTTTTGTTGTCTCAAGGTGCCTAGGCTCCATGTGACTACAGGAAAATCTGTCCTTTGTACCCTAAAATTATGTGTCTTTCTAAAGCTTTCAGAGCATTTTTGACTGTAGCAAAACATATTTTATTGTAATTACTTGTTTTTATACCTTCCTCCCTAATTGTTATCTCTATTATAAAAATAAATACTACTTACTGAATGTTCACTGTGTTTAGACACTATTTTAAACACTTCACTTTTTTTTTGTCGGTCATGGGACTTGAACTCTGGGCTTGAGCACTGTCCCTGTGCTGTTCAGCTCAAGGTGAGCACTCTATCACTTCAGCCACAGTGCCACTTCTGGTTTTCTAGTGGTTTATTAGAGATAAGTGTCTCACGGACTTTGCTGGCCAGGCTGGTTTTGAACTGCTATCCTCAGATCTCAGCCTCCTGAGTAGCTAGGATTACAGGCATGAGCCACTGGTGCCTGGCTTGTACTTCACATTTTTTATGTCCCTAGCACCTCATATCAGTGATGACACATCAACAGATTTTACATTTAAACAGACTGAGATGAATAGATTTGTAAGTATCTTACCAAATTCTCCATAACTAAATGAAGAAGAGATAATTTAAATCTGACTGAAAAGAGGCTGTTAGGTTTACTGTTTCTTTGATGGCAAGATTGTTTCTAGTCAGCTTCAGGCATATTCTCACAGACTAAAGTGATAGAGAGAAGGTATACAATAGCACATTTGTAGAAGGAACAATACATTCATGTAGAAAAGCACCTAAAATTATGTAGATGGATTGGTACTGTTGCAAAGTAACAAATATTTAAGTGGCTCTTGATGGAAAATTTCCTGAAATTAAAATTAATGCATCTAATGACTAGATTCTAGCATAACCCATTTTCTTTTTACACTCACTCAAATGAACAGTAGTTACATAAAACACTTCAAATTAGCCAGGCATCAGTGGCTCACAATTGTTATCCTATCTACTCAGGAGGCTGAGATCTGAGGATTGAAGTTCAAAGCCAGCTAGGGCATGAAAATTGCGTGAGACTTTTATCTCCTATAAACCACTAGAAAACCAGAAGTGGCACTGTGGCTCAAATGTTAGAGTGTTTGCCTTGAGCTGAAGAGCTGAGGGTCAGCACCTAAGCCCAGAGTTCAAGCCCCATGAACAAAAAAAAAAGAAAAATCCAATTTAATCATTCAGGATTCAGGACATGAAAACTATATATTCAACAAAGATCTTTATTGAGAACAAATCCAGGTCAGGGGTCGGAACTCTAGTAAGGGCTATACTAGATGAGATGACCAGGGAAGGAGGGTACCCTCGGTGATATTTACTTTGATTGATAGGAGTTGAATTCATATGAAGTTTAAATATCAAAACCATAAAAGGAAAATAATATACAACTTCTAAATGTTGGCTTCCCCACATTTTTCAATTTCCTCTGAAAAAAGTTTGTTTTTGGGTAGACTTAGTATTGGGTATAGACCCATAAACTCTACAGTGCTCACATGAGCAAGCATGTGCACACACACACACACACACACACACATATATGAGAGAAGGGGGGAAGAATACCTTTTATAAAATAAATATGCTGTATTTGTGAATATAATTCTCAGAAAATGTCCAAAGTGAAATATTGAAGTTTATATCTCCCAAAAAATGAAAAAAAACTGATTAGTTCATGAACACTGCTTACATTGGTACTCCATGAGTTATTGTCAGTTTCAATATGTGGCATCATTGCATAGACTCTCACACTGAGCCTGATAATACTTATCTAGTGGAATATATCATTGGATGCCATTCAGAGAGAAGATCAGAGGATCCCTTGAATTTTATTCACTCAAAATTTGCCTGATGTACTTTAAACAAAGCTATCACTAATGTTTATATGTCTAGATAATTTAATTTATGATCTTATGAGCTACTTCCCTGAAATAATTAAACAGACTAAAAACAACAGCAACAAAAAAAAGTTACAATGATCTGATCACATAATTTAAAAGGGCCTTGGGACTTTTGTGACATTGAAAACAAGTTGTGGATAAAAATATTTTTCTCCAAAGGAAACCTAGAAAGAGTATCCAGTTACTTCTAAATCTTGAACTGAGACTGACATTTGCTTTGTTTTGTATTATCATTAAGTAGTTGTGCAAAGCAGTTGCCACATTACAAAGCAGCTGATAAATACAATGCATCTTGATCAATGTCACTCCTTTCAGCATTCTCTCATGTCCATACTCTAAGCATCCCTTCCCTCATTCTTCTTAATTTTTCAAGACATACATTAAATTCTTGGTTGTATTCTCCCCTTCATTTAACATCCATATTAAGAATGAATATAAGTAATTTTCCAAATTAGAAATTGTTTACATGCAGGTTCATGCCTATGAGTCTTTTCTTTCTACTCAACATATTTGGCATGACATGAAATTGTTTATTAATAGACAAAACATTTTGCAGTTATCATTAAACTAACCTTTATAAATTACTGATTAACATATGCACTGAAGTAAAAAATAGAACCCCTAGGGGTATCAATTTTTAAAGTTGTTCCAAGATGACCAATTCCATTCTTTATTTGTAACTGTAACTAAATGCACCTCTCTACCACTTTCCCTTACATGTACTCTTTTATTAAAGCAATTTTAACAGTTTTCATTATTCTGAGCATATTCATCCTCCTTCACCTTCCCTTTTTGACCTACAGCATGTCTATGGAGGCCATTGTTTGATAGATTTTATTCTATTTTATTCTAGACTTTAACTTTCAGAGAATGTGTATTTTTGTGGGCAAGATATGTCACTTGAAAACAGAAGATGGACAGACAGATCTTGAGTGTTAAGTCCATTAATATTGAGAGGCCTTAGAAATGCTTGGTAATTTCCTCCCAGGTTATCCACCTTGATAGGATGTGTGCCTCATCATTTTGTACTATATTTACCTGGTTCTTTAGTAACTGGACGTTTCCCTGCCAGTGCCATGGTCTTGTTTGTCTCCTTTATGTAGTATATCTCTAAGTACTTCCATAATGCTAGTTTGGTTGAGATAAATCGTTTTAATCTTATGTTGTTGCAGAAGGTTTTCATTTGTCCCTTGGTTATACCAGAGAATTTGTTAGTTTCACTATTCTTGGTTAATAGTTGTTTGACTTCAAATTGTGCCATAATTTATTCCAGGCTCTCCTTGCTTTCGTAGTCTCAGTTGAGAAGTCTGTAGTTATTCTCACTGGTTTTGCTTTATAAGTAATTTAATTTTTCTCCCTTACAGCTTTGATGATCCTTTCCTTGGTCCCCATTGATCCTGTGTGGATTTTAATGTGTTGGTGGGATGTTCTGTCCCAGTCTGGTCTATTTAAGGTTCTAAAGGCTGCTTGTAACTGAATGGGCCAATCATTTTGGATGCTCAGGAAATCTTCAGCTAGAATTTTAGGTATAGTTTCTATCTCTTCAGGTTCCTTCTCTATACCTTCCTCCATACCTATTAGTCTTAAATTAGGTCTTCTGATTTAGACCTAAAGTTGCTGTAAGAATGCTTCTTAGTTTCTTGGACTTGTTCTGAATAATTGTTCTTTC
Source organism: Dipodomys ordii (assembly GCF_000151885.1). Classification (NCBI taxonomy): domain Eukaryota; kingdom Metazoa; phylum Chordata; class Mammalia; order Rodentia; family Heteromyidae; genus Dipodomys; species Dipodomys ordii. The sequence goes on along the minus strand of NW_012267574.1, from coordinate 538,312 downwards.
TCTATAATATCCAGCCTATCTTCAGTTCCAAAGGCTCTTATTTCTACATCATCTAATCAGCTAATAAGACTTCCATTTTTAAAAAAATTCCTGCCTTCTAAATGATCATTTTTGATGGCTTCAAATTTTATTGAAGCTTTGTTTTAGGTCTTGTGTAGGCTACATTATTTCTTGATTTGATTATCAGTGTCTTTTCTCATATTCTTTAGCTGAATGACTATTTTTTCATTGGACTCCCATTCTTTCTCTTGACATTCATTTAGCTTTCAGTTTGTGGATTCAATGAATTCCTCTAATAATAATTTGGTTATTCTCATCTTGCTCATGCATGTCCTTGTGTAGCCTTCCTATCTTTTAATTCAACGTATGTATCAACATTTTTATAATCATTTTGAGAATTATCCTCTAGAACTATATAAAACTATCTTTCATTGAGTACTCTGTTAGCAGATTACTTCCTGTGTGAGTTAGGATTCCTTGAGTTGCCATTTTTCTTAGTTTCTATGGTTTGGTCTGCCCATTTGGAAACAAACAAATCCAAAACCACAATAGAGCACAATTTAAAGTCAACAACCTCAGATCCCTAAATTGGTTGGACTTTAAATCAGAAGTATTAAATCAGGGATATTTCCCTTACCAAATACTCCTTCCCTTTTGTTTTGGGAGGGGTTGTTGTGCAGAAAAGATTATATACAGTTGTAGTCAGTGAGCAAATCTGTTGTTAGGTATAAATCAATCCAAACTGAAAAACTAACAAGTTGGGTCAAAATGGAAACAAATGCAGTCTAACACACAAGTAAATAGTTAGGGCTCAATACACTAAAAAAATGGAAGGAGAGAAGGACCAGAAATAAAGGAAAACACGTGAAAGTGAAATGAAAAGAGAGAGAAATATATTGAAAAATAAAAGGATTGGTAAATATAAATAGAGGAATAGGGGAAAAGTAAGAAAAGGACAGGAATAGAAGAAAGAAAACTAAGACCAAAAATTGAATATATATAATATAAATATATAATACAAAATATATTTCATAATATATTAGATTTTAGGTCATATATAATAAAATGGTAAGATAAAAAATACTGAAGTTGAGGCTGGGAAGGTGGCTCAGTGGTAGAGCGCTCGCCTTGCATGCATGAGGCCCTGGGTTCGATTCCTCAGCACCACATAAGCAAAAAGAAAAAAACAGAAGTGGCGCTGCGGCTCAAGAGGTAGAGTGCTAGACTTGAGCTGAAGAGCTGAGGGACAGTGCCCAGGCCCAGAGTTCAGGCCCCACGACCAGACCCCCCCAAAAAATAAAGAAAAGAAAACTGAAGTAAAAAATTGAGTAATCAAAACTATAGCCAAAATTATGTATACAACTAAGAAAGTAGCTTAGTAATCACCATGGATTGTAGATCTTAAATTAAATAGAACAGAAAAAAGAAGAAACGTAGCCTCTTCAATTTGTTTGTAGGACATTGTGTTTCCCAATGTCCTGTATGCAGTTGCTCAGTGGAGTCCCTGTTTACTTTGCTGTTATCAACTGTCCTTATAGCAAAGGTCTGGGCAGAACTAGGTGAGTACTCCTTTTTTTTTTTTTAAAGGTATGGCATATCTGTGTTGTTTGTAGGTTGGGATCTGTACCGCTAATGTGTACTGGGTTGGGGTGTATCTGGATTCAGAATCCTTCCTGAAGGTGTGGCTCTTACCTAGATTGCCCCACTCAAGCCTGTTTGAACCTCAGTTATAAATCATATTGAACAGATGAATTCTCAAATCAGTTTGTTTCAATGGCCAGAATAAAATTCTGCCTTACAAACCTGGAGACTTTGCAGGTCTCCTCCTAATCTAGATTAGGCAGGAGTGGGATGGGGAAGTGGCTTTGTGTGCTAAAACAGGGAGGAGGTGGCTGTTACCAGACACCAGAATTGCTGTAGCACTCTTCGGTGTGGGGCATGAGGGCAAGACTGCAGTATGTCTGGAAATCAGTAGCCTTCTCTGATATGTGTGAGCTAGCTCCTGAGCTCCTTATCTTAGAATAGCCTGAAATAACACTCAGCTTTTACTACCGGTATAGTATATTTACTCTTTTTATTTTCTTCAGTGAGATTTTAGACATTATCTGTTTTGAAATTCCATAGTGCTTGGGTAGCCATGTTGTTGTAATATGTCTGGAATTCTGAGTTTGTCCTTGCTCATTGCTGAGGGGTGGGGATGCCTCCCTCTGGGTGGGTCTTTTATTTTGTACCAGAGATTAGTGATGCACGTGTACCAGATATTTTTCTCCTTTCCAAAAAGTGGCACTGCTTCTCTCACAAGTGTTTTGGCCAGGTGCTCTGGCAGAACAGTTGTGACTTTCAAAATTTCCATTCGTCTTGGGTAGGGGGAGTATGCTGCTTTGTTGGGAGGGAGGGAGTTTTTTCTTTGTGGGTTACTGCTGCTTTCCGTTGATGTTTCTGACCATCTGGATGTGACTAGTTGTCTCTGCATCCAACTATGCTGGCTGGACTGTGGTCTCCTGTGCCTGGTCTTTAAGTTCGCACTGATTGTATGCATAAAGACGACAGGCTCAGCTGCCACCACTGCCTCTGTCTCCACGCTTGTGCTTCTGCTGTCACTTGTAGGCAATTGATTCTGTCTTCTTATACAGGCAGTTTATAACTTTCTTCTTTGGCATATATCTCTGCATAATTATAACATATATGGTATGAATCTCTAAACATGAAAACCCTAATGGGATCCTAAACCTTTGCTCCTTTGGAGAGAGCTTAGTTGTTTCCTTGTTCTCTTTTATGTCATCTTCTCTAAACTCTTAAAAAATTAAGGATTTTCTAGTGTGGTGTTATGCTTTTAAAACCATAGAGTTCAAAATGTCTTTGTCTTCTAAGAAATATTAAAATAATTTCAAAATAAAGTTTTCTTGTATATATTACTGTAGATATTTGAACCCTGTATATTTTTATGTATCAATTACATTTCAGGAATATACCAGGTACATATATTTAATTTACTTCTATTTTTCACCAAATAATAATATCTGAAACAATGTTGGAGACTATACAAATATATTGCTTTCTCATTCAGACAAAGTTGAACACTAGAAAGATAGCTGCATTTAATCCCTTAGCACTTTAATGCAATTCCTTGCAGAGCAGAATTTCACATCACTACTATAAGTGATGTTAGACAGTGATCAGGTTAAGAGCCACTATGTCATTGTAAAAAATGTCAGATCAACCCATGTGAGAGTACCAAGGGAACAGAGGAACCTGGCCTTTGAAAGCTTCTCAAATATGCTGCTGTATTTCTTTATAACAATCCAATAGTATTTGATTGATATGGTAGCTTTAACTATGCTACAAATGCACTTAACAGATACATGGAAGGACTGCATTATGTCATTCATATATAAAGAAAAATAAAAGTAATAAGATTTGAATATAAATGATTTGGACAACTGATTTGAAAAAATACCAACAGTTGATAGAATGCATTTTATGCTTGAATATGGAAGTTTTGATAAATTAGTAGAAAGTTACAATATCAAAACTAGTTTTTAATTCAATAGGGTATACCTAAATAACTTAGTAGATAATCAAACTAATATTACAAATGAATGCTAGTCTCTGCTTGAAAACTTCACAATATGCTATAAGCATGCTGGTAATTAATTTCCAGATAAAAAGATTGTAATCAATGGATAATTAAGTTTATTGGACACAGAAATCTACAAGACAGAAGAGTCTATTTGACTGATTTAGGGAAATGACATATTCATTTATTATTAGGAAATTAAAGAGGATCTTAACTTATTGGCCTTGGACAACCCTGCCTTGATCACTAAAATATAGAAACAAACCAAGAAGGCTTTTACAAACCAAACTAATTTTCCCTTAAATAGCCCCCTTCAATTTACTATGTAATTTTTAGACTGGAATAGTGAGAAATTTCTTCAGTGTCTCTTTTATACCTAATAGATGTTATTTAAAATGTGAATTACGTCATACATTGTAAAATTTATAATATTTAAGCTACATTTACTATGTATACTTCAACTTGACTGTGTCAGTTAATTCTTAGAGTATATGATAAGGGGAAACACACACACTAACAGACTCTGAATTAAAGGAGATAATTGAAATAAAAAGGAAAGAAATAGCTCTTGAATCCCTAAAAGTACTTCCTGAAGCAGTTAACTACACATGGGCTAAATTCCACTATAATAAATAGATCAACCTTTCTGTAGTTCTGAGATTGTTTTAGAGAAAAACTTCTTCATATGCACTGAAGAAGCAGAGTTGATATTGCCTAGGTCTTTGTAACAGTTGATAGTGTAGCTAGTTAAGATTATAGTCCAAAATGACCAGTGGTGCCAAGCACAAGACTTTAGAATGAAACTGAGCTCTGAAAAGTGTAATAGATCTCTCATTGTCTTTCTAGGCACCAGATGTTAATGACAGGTATATTGTCAATACTTCCTCTTTCAAAGAGCAACATTGCAATCTAGGTTTCAACTGAAGGAAATAAAATTCAGGAAAGGAAAAAAGAACATGTGAAGGCCACAAAGTAGAGAGGAGTCACTGTAATCTTTAGGCATTCAAATCATGATAGTACCTTGCTCCTTTTTCATGTAAACCCAGTCCTATCTCTGGCCCAATCTAGGAGCATCTCCAGTACCCTTAACATCAATCAAAGCAGTTTACTTCTTCTCCAAGATTCTACAGAGTCTAAAATAAATAGGTTCAATGTAGGCTCGATGTAAAAAGAAGTCTTTTGGGTGGGGGACCAAAGTGTTTTATTTTGCTTTCCAGGTTTCAAAATCTCTTCAAATGCCAAGACATTAAGCTATGATTCTTCTCAATTGAAAAGTAATATGATTTATATAAAGCACTAGCTGAGATATTTTTCCCATTCCATATATATTCTTACTCTAGGAAAGAGTTTTTAAAGAGTAATCTACTTGAATTCATAGTAAACTATTAGAAATATTGAGTTAAACTAGCACAAGTAATAAGCCATAAAGAGATAAGAAGAATGATATCAGACTATAATCATAATGGGCTGATCATAAATTATTATCTAAAGAACTATGAATGAAGCAAAATTAACTTGAACTTACATTTCCACAGTTTGCATTACATACAGTGGAAATGTATTTAAAATTTGTAGCTCTGTGCATCTAAGAATTGTAACCAATTATGCCAAATTTAAGATAATATGTAATTTAAAAATACACATGGATAAATTACATCCAGTCTTACCTGCTTTGGTCCTCTCCAGTTCTTTTTCATCTCTGAAACAAGAGTCAATTTTCCAAAATATTTTTGTAATGTTTTTCCCATATTGGACAACCATGAGTTTCTCTGAAGTTCCATACTCATGTTTCTGACCTTTCTTAAGCATGTTCTTTTTACCTGAAACAATATTTCTTTTCCTCTTCCCCAACTCACTTGGTTAATTCCTGTATTTGCTTTAGGTATGATATGAAACATCACTTTTGTTTCCTCACCTGGAACAATTGGAAATCTCTTCTGGATCCCAAATGTTCCTCTTTAGTATTTTTATATTTTCTGTAAGACAGATTATCTCTACATAAGCCAGACTATCTTGGAGCTCACTATTTCGCTCAGGATAGCCCCTAATACATGATACTCCTGCCTCAGCTTCTCAAGTGTTAGGATTATAGAAGTATACCACACTTGGCAACCACAACATTTTCAATGTATATAAACACACATTGTTGTCATATAGCTATAATTATTCAGTATGTGCATTTTCATATTATTTTCATACTGAAAACTGTTATGCACTAAGTCTTCAAAAGAATTATTTCTAAAGATGGCCCAATAGTTCATTAAAAGGATGGTATCATAGACTACTGATGATTTCTCTATCAATGGCTACCAGTTATCCATTGTTACAAACTACCGCCCACAAAATATATTGAATTTCAGATGCTTTCCTAAAAGGAAATTTATTGAATTATAATAATTTTTAAGAATCATAATAATTCTTTCTCAATTATGTTCCCAAAATATTTTACTTCCTCCAATAACATATAAAGCAACTTGTTTTCATACACCTTTGATAGCATTCTACATTGTCATTTTTGAAATAATTGTTAATTTGATAAGAGGGTAATTATATTTTTAATTTTAATATACATGTTTTATATGACTGGTAAGCTCAGACATTTTTACATAAATTTGTTTGTACACCCTGTTTAAATTGTCATCATATTTAAAGTTCTTGAAAGTCCCAAAGGGATATCTCATATATGTTAATGTTTTTAAGTTGTTTTCCCTCGTTATGTCTAAGTAGACTTTATTCATATATATTATATACATTATATATAGTTATATATAGATATTATGTGTATACAAAAATGCATATATAGGGCTGGGAAGGTGGCTCAGTGGTAGATCGCTTGCCTTGCATGCAGGAGGCTCTGGGTTCGATTCCTCAGCACCACATAAGCAAAAAGAAAAAAGCTGGAAGTGGCGTTCTGGCTCAAGTGGTAGAGCGCTAGCCTTGAGCTGAAGAGCTGAGGGACAGAGACCAGGCCCAGAGTTCAGGCTCCAAAACCGGACCCCCTCCTCAAAAATGCATATATATATATATATATATACATATATTTATATACATACATAGGCAGAGTGCAATATAACATTTAATAATGCTGAGTTGATCTGAGGTAAATAGTTTTTACAAAGTAAAACAATATGCTTTTTCTAACTAAAGCACTGATACAAAAGGTGTGCTTGTAAACCACTGGGGAAATTTCAACTGAAAATTTTAGTAAGGAAAGACTGTCAAGGTAAGAAAGGGCCCCTTGGAGTAGTTTAGTCTTTATGATTGCATCCTCAAAAGGAATCTAGGGAATAAATACGTGTGAGTGACAAGAAAGGGAAGTAGGAAAAATAAAAATAGGAGTGAGTAATTTGATTACAACCATAGCTGTTACCAAAAGCAAATCAGTAGTTTAGACAAGAGTGAGATTTGTATTTTACCCAAATTATGTCACAAGGCTCAAGTATTTGCATAGGTATTATTGTCCTTATGCTATTAAAATTCATTGCTTGGTATTTATTCAACTTTACAATCTCTGTTATTTAATATTTAGTTTAGGATCTCTTCTTGTCTAAGTTACTAAAATCAGAGATAAGAAACAGCAAGGCAAGTGACTTTTAAGGTACTCAATTGACTGTTTGACATGTAGTCTAGGCATGTGACCAGTAATAATTAATACTACTTAGTCCTGAATATTGCAATGAGGAATAGTGACAAAACTGAATAGTACTAACGAAAGACAGAATTATCATAATCCAAACATTCATTTCTTTTCACCACGTAAAAGACTTTCTACACAATAAGTGAACCGTCATTCTTTGTGTGTAAAAAAAAAAAGACTTGAAAAATCAGACAGTGATTAGAACCAATGTTCTGCCCTAGTTTTTACAATTAAAAGTATTTGATAATGTTAGAAATTGCAAGTGGAATTTTTCACATAAATGAGAGATTGTATGGTGAAACAAAGAGTATGTTAGATATATTGCTGTGAATATTTAATTGCTATATAAAAGGAGTTGGCTTCCTGTATGCAAGATGAAATTGGAAAATTACTAAAAAATAAATCTGAAAAACACTGTATTGTGCATTATTTATTTATTCTGAAACTCGTAACAGTTCCTATTAGTACAAAAACAACTCAATTTTTCACTTTTAAATAGCTATAACTCAAGTACTTCGTGTTTCCATTAATTTAGAGTGCATAAACCTTAAGTGATAGACTGATGTTTGTATCCAAGATTCTATTACTGATGCAATATGATTAGTAAATATGTTTGATATTCATTGTCCAGTGAGCTGTTTTAAATAGCTATCAGAAACAATTAACAACTCAGAAATTTGCCATTGTATATTTTTTCCTGTTGCCCAATTTTTATTCTGTGTGAGCATCTGTGTGTACATGTGTGTGTAGTTCCCTTCTTTAAGGACAAACAGCTGGGACTTTTGTTACTATTAAAAAGTAGCAACTACTAAACTCAAAACATGAAGATAGAAAAAGAGATGGAATTCACAGGGGAGCTTTGTCCTATAGCATGTGGAATTTGAAAGCAAAGCAGATGGACTCCAGGAAAAAGACAGCTTGTAATGATTATTTTAATGATTAAATGGAAATCAAACAAGAGAATACTGAAGGGTGGAAAGTGCTAGGAAGCTTTTGTGGTGTCACAGAGTGGAAAGAAGAACTTCAGAAAGTTTTATGAACTCAGTTTTCCTTAATCACTGTTTTCATCAAGAACCATAAGGCTTGCAGAACTCTGAATCTCAGGAACAATAGATATATATAGCATGCTGATTAGTCCTGGCAGGAGACACAGATGGCTGGTTAACCCACTAGATGATCTGAAGGGCAGCCACCAGGGAATTTGTGGCAGACTCATGTAACCAGACAGAGACAGGTCGCAGAGAGCTTGAACTGGATACTTTGTGTTTTATTTCTGACTTTAATAAAAAAAAAACTGTAATAAAATGCTTATATCTTCCTGGCTTTGCTGTTTTATTTTCCTTTTGGCAAAGCCTTGGTAAATGGGGACAATATTTCAGGAAGCTCATTTTCAATATTGCTTTGATATTTTGAACTTCCTTATTTATTTTGACCCTTAGAGTCAAGATCTTCCTCTGAGAAATGCAAAGGATAATGTCATTTTAGTTGAACTGATTGCTCATATGCAAACTCATCCAAGTTAATCCCATATTAGGCAGCCCAGTAGCATGACTGTGTAAGTGTGTAAAACAAAAGGACAGCCACCTCAAATGCAGCTGTAATGCAGGTAAATTCAATAAGTGAACACACCTGCTGTAATATGTCTTATATATTGTTCAAAATGTGTAAAACTCCAATAGTGCATATTATCGATTAAAGGCAGACACTGGAAGGGCAGAAGCATGAGATATGTATATGACCTGTACTTTGCTTCAGGTGGTTTTTTTTATTTGTAGTTAATCCAATTGTTGTGGCTATTCAGTTTTGCATTTAAGCAAAAACAGTTTTAAATGCCGTAAAATGAAACAGAAGCTGTTTTAGTTCTACAGCTATAAGAAACCTGATTTCCAATCTGAACATGGCTTTCTCATCCAGTGTTTTTGACACAATATTTACCTAGTTCACAACAATATGTTGTAACCTTTTTCTTTTTTCTATAATAGAAGAAAAATTAAAATTAGTTAGAAAGAGATGCTTTAGATAATAACTTAAAAGAGTTGATTTCACGCCAGAAATTCTGTTGAGCTGTTCTAAAATGATTGTGGGTTTTTGTTTTTGTTTTTGTTTTACTATAGCATTAAGGTCTTAAGAAGAAAGAAGAATATAAAGAAAAGCTGGTGCTGGTGATTCTCAGACTTTCAATTTCCTGTGGTATATGGGTATGAGAAGAATCATTGTAAAGATTAATTCTTCTCAAAAAGTAAGTTTAGGTTGGGCACTGGTGGTTCATTTCTACAATCCTAGCTACTCAGGTGTCCAACATGTAGATTATGGTTCAAAGCCAGCCTGGGCCAGAAAGTCTTTGTGACAATTATCTATAATTAACAACCCAAAATCCAAAGGTAGAATTGTGGTTCAAGTGGCTGAAGGCAAGCCTTTAGCAGAAATGCTCAGGTACAGTGCCCAGGACAGGCACAAAATAAACTAAGTACATAAGTTTTATCAAACAAAGTTGAAGATTTATTTTCTAGCAATATTTTGGGTCCTTTATAAAATATAGCCCATTATGATATTGGAAAATATATATATATACATATATATGCCATGCTAATTATATTTTATTTTTTAAAGAAAATGTATGACTCATTGTTCTAGAAGTTGATTCATTTACTATTGAGGGCCCCTTCCTCAGAGATGCTGCTCTCTCAAGTCTTCATGTGATGGAAGGTGCTAACAAGCTTCTTGGTACTCTTTTATAAGAACACCAATCCTATTCGTGAGGATGGATTGACTTTATTATTTCTTACAAAGCTTTACTGCTTAACAGTATCTAGAGCCATTAAATTATTAAGAATAAGACTAATTGTGTTAGACTACCTGAGTTTAAATCCTGGATGTCCTACTTATTGCTGTGTGAAGTTCAGCAATTTATTTAACCTTGATAAGGTTTGATTTTTCTCTTCCAAATGTAAGGATGATTGTACACACCTGATAGGCTTATTGTGAATGTTAAATGCATGTAAAAATAAGCGTGGCATAACATACACTAAATGTGATTCATTATTTATTGAACAAATATTTTTTGAATACTACCAAATATTCGTGGAACACTTACTTTTGTCCTTAGATACAATTGTAAACAAAGGAAGAAAGCTGCTCTTACCTTTATAGATCTAAAATTCTAATTGAGAAGATAGACAACAGATGAGCAAAAAAGTACCATCAGATATAAATGCCATGCACAGTATAAAGCAGTAATAAGGATTAGCAAGGAGACTATAGGGGCAGAACACATTCTATTTTTGCTAGGGTTGTTGGAGTAAGCATCTCTAACGATGTGTCATTTGATCAGAAAGCTGAAAGATTCAAAAGGAAACAGCATCCAAACAACTGAAGAAAGATTTGAGGCCAAGGAAGAAAGAAGTATCACATTGCCAATAATGGAAGACTAATGTTGTCTCAGGAGAACAACTATGTGGCTGGAAAATTGTGAATGACTGGGAATAAAAGGAGTAGAGAGGAGATCAGATAGGTAAACAGGGCTAGATCATGTTGAGTTGTATCAAATGTTGGCTATTATCATTGTTATTATTGTTAAGCTCAAGGAGGTTTGGTTATTGAAGTAATATTCTATCCCATTTAGTAAATCTACTTTTAAGATCCCACAAAGCAGAAATTCAAGACAATAGTACTAGTAATAATGGTTGAATGGTTGACTTTATTATTTTCACATACATAATCTCATTTACTCTTTACAGCAACCCTGTGAGTCATATAATTATTAGTATCTTTCTTTTGAGGAGACAAGCTCACAGAAGGTAAAGTTCTTACCAAGCAACACAAAAAGGTTTGTGAGACATATGGGACTCTGTGTCTGACTATAGATTGTTACCTTATTTTTATTATATCACTCTGTCTTGTTGGTCAGATTAAAAAGTGTAAAATAGTGTCTTTAAAATTCACAATATTTGATGTTCTTTTGGCATAACATTGTGAAAGATGTGACTATTGCTTATTTTCACCCTCTATTGTTTTCTGTAAGTTCAAGGATAAAGTAGACTTATGAGAGACAACATCTGAATTTGATTGAACAAAAAAGATAATCTTATTTAAGAAGAATGATACATTTCAAACAGAGTAGCTAGGGCTTGGCACCAATCCATTCTATATATAACATTTATTAAGATGTATCAAATGCTGAGCAAGTCTATTGTGATAAAGAAGACACAGGATCAGACCACTCCTTTGTCTTTTACTTTGTTAATGTTTGAGATTGACTTCTAAATCAAACTTTTCCAAGGATGTACATATAGATCAAAACATCACATATTGCTACATAAATTTGTGTAATTATTATGTCAGTTAAAAACCAAAACTTTTAAAGCCAATAATAAACAAAAATTTCTAAAATAAAGTAAAAATGAAAAAATAAATTTATTTTGCTTAAGAATCAGTGTTTTCTTCTTTTCCTTTTGTTCTCTGACATCCCCATAACTAAGTTTATTATGGCTGCTTTGTCTGGTCTGTGTCCTTTGGTAAGACAAGCAATCTTAATCATATTAATGCTCTTTTGCTGTTTTCCAAAGAGATCTAGTTTGCTATTGTGAACTATATTACACTAAAGCTGATAACCCTATTGATATATTGAAAAGTCTATTGATATATTGATAAGTCTAAGGAAGAGTGGGCAATAGAATTATTACATTATTAATATAACAAAGCTACAAAATGCATGGATAGAGATGCATCCTTCAAGAAGTACATGTAAAATTGAGATAATATACAGGAGGGTTATAATGTTTCCATTCAGTTTGATGCAATTTCATAATCTTATATTTCAGATTTTTGTCTTTATGGAAATCCCTATTGAACTAAGTCTCTTCCTTAAAAGCTTCAGAAATTACCTGTAATAATACAAATGACTTCTCAAAGTTTCTTAACAACCTAAGCTGGATGACTATTGAATCCTAATTATAGTACTTGTTAGAGTAAATTAGACTCTGCCAGAAAACCACATGGACATCTACGTACAAAGAACAAAGAAAAGGTTTATTGCCAGTAAAGAAACCTGCAAGACCCCTTCTCACCAGGTGAGAGGAAGTGAGAAGAAGTACTAGCTATTGTCTCAGGTGACCTTTTATACCCTTCCGAATTTGGGGGATCTCACTGCCTTATATGGTCATAGCTAACTTACAGGGGTGATCTCTCAGGGAAAGGGGTAGGGGCTAATCATTTGCTGCCTTTACTACATGGGCCTAGTGTTGCCTAGGAAAAGAGCATGTTACACTACGAAGGAGGAGGCTTCTGGGCTAACAGTACTTGAATAGAGATTAACTTAAGGAGGTAATATTTCTTCTATGTGAAAAAATGTATTATTGCCCATTCAGCACTATAGAAAATATTATAGGACACAATTTCTTCACCGAATAATGTGTATTAATTGTACCACTGACTACAGTTTTCTTTTCTCACACTGTCTTTATCAGGATTTTGGTATCAGTGTATCTCTGGCATCATAAATTCAATTAAGACATGTTTTGTCCTCTTGCTCTAAGAAGAATAGATGATTTAAATGCTTAATAGAATTAACCAGTAAAGCCACCTAGTCCTAGGATTTTGTTGGCAAATTGTGGAATACAAATGTAATTTCTTGTTTGTTATAGATCTATTCTGATTTTCTATTTCTTCCTTATTCATTTTTGGTAGAATGTATGCTATAATTTCACTTCAGTTATCCATTTTGTTGGTGTATTTGTTGGTATATAATGGTTCATAGTATTATTTTATGGTTGATTTTTCTAAAGTTAGCAAAATACATATTTCATTTATGATTTTAATGATTTTCTTTTTTATTAGCTAATAAAGTTTTGTCATTTTGTTAATAATTAAAATGAATAAAGTTCTCTTCCATTATTTCTCGTACAGAGGCTTGAATCTTGGTCCTTTTGTATGTTAGGCAGATGTTTTACTACTTGAACTGCATTTTTAAATTCATGAATTTATTTACTCTACTCCATTTTTTAAATCTCCAATACAATCTTTATTATTTCTTTCCTTCTGCTAACTTTTGGATTATTTTCTCTTCTTTGTCTAGAGTCTACACTTACACAAAGCACTTTCCTGCATCTCCAAGAGTCTGATAAAGCATCATGTGCATATTTACAGAGAAATGTGTGTTACTTGAGAAAGATAAGGGAGGGTAACAAAAGTAAAACAAAACACCAGACAGCTAAACATCATGTGATATCTAGCAATATATAACATTATGCATATAAAAAAGCAAAAAATTCTGACATTAAGTGCTAAAAAACACTAGAGAAGGATGAAAAAACTCTAGCAGGACTATAAGCAAAAGCAAAAAGGAAATCTTCAGAGACATCTACTGGTGTATAAACTGGTGCCTTGCAAAAATACAGCTTAAGACGGGAGATATATGTACCATGAAGCAAGCACACACACTTGACAAGGAATACTTCACCTCCTACCTTTCTCAATAGTGTTATGGAAGGAAACCATCTCAGAAAAGACCTGGAAGTCAAGCCTTTCATTGATAGAGAACAGAAAACCTGAATTACTGTATTTTCAAAATATCCAATGGGTGAGCAAGAGGCTATATGATCCAATTTCTTGGAACCAGGATAGATAAAGCAAATAGGCTTGGTGTTGGGGTCACATTCACGATCTATATGAGTAGGAAGTGAGAAGGTGAATATACACTGTACCTTGAAATCTGGTAAGAGAGAAAAGCTGTGTGTGCATATGAGCAGAAATGCTAGGATATAAAACTCTGTATCCAGGGCTCACAGAACTATTGGATATTTTGAAAGTGAAAACCATATATGTCAAATGAAAAACAGTGAGAAAATCATCAATGGACTAGATTAAGCAGAAAAAAATTATCAGAGACTGAAAACTAGTTTTAGAAGCTATTACATTTAGGAAACATTAAAGGAAAAAAATGTAAGTATGACCACAAATTCAAGAACTCTATAACATGGTAAAAAGACCACAGCTAAGTATATATGATATAAAACAAGGAGCTGAAATAATGCTAAAGCTAAAAAAGGTATTTCATTAAATTATAATTTTTAAAAATCTCAAATCCAGAAAAATATATGATGTCAAACACAGGAGGAATTTATAAAAATTCATATTAATTATAAAAAGAATCCTTCCACTCACATTATTTTACAATGCCACAACTACAGAACAAAGAATGTTAAAAGCTAGAAGGGAAAAAAAATAACATACTTAAACTGGTAAATTAATCAGAATTTTATCAGAGATCTCAACAAAATCCCTAAAATAAAGGAGAGCATGGAAAGGTATATTTCAAATCCTGAAAGTAAGCAAATGCCAACTAAGATTATTATATTCATTACCGATACTCTTTGAAATTGATGGAGAAATAAAGATTTTCTAAGATAATTATGAACTAAAGCAAGCCACTAGCACTATCAAGATGGTACAAGACACTTAAAGATATACCTAAAGCAGATGAGGAAGAAAGATTAACATAAACACAAGAGCTCAGAAAAGAAAAAAAAGTGAAAATTTGACAATGAAGAATCAAATTTTCTCAACCAAATATCTCATAGATAAGTAATGGAAAAAAGAACAAACAATACATGAATCAACTAGGAAACAATTACCTGAATGAGCAAATATGTGTTAGTAACTGTGCGAAATTTAAATGGTCTTAACTCTTCAAATAAAGGAGGGTGATGATTTGATTTATAAACAAGAACCAACGTTTTTTGTCTTGCTAAAATGCACTGGAACAGTGAGAAGATGGAAAGAAATTAAGAGAAATCTGAAAACAAGCAAATGTAGTCAAAGTCTATTTGACAGAGTAGACTTCAAACTAAACTTTAAGGAGATAAGAAAAGGATTCAACATTTTTAGCCTTCCAGGAAATGCAAATGAAAACTACGCTTAGTTTCAATCTCATCTCAATCAGAATGGCTCTCATCAAGAAAACACGGCTTATTAATGTAATCCTATGGAACCTGCATACATGACCATCAACATCTGAATAGGTAAAGAAAATGTAGTATATACAATATAGTCTTAATCAGTCATGAAGAAAATATTACATTGTCATTATTAGAAAAAAGGCTGGAAATGGAAACCATCATATTATGAGAAATAAGCCAGCCTTGGGAAGATAGATATTGTATGTATTGTCTCATATGCTGAATCGACTTTTTTTAAAAGGCATTGACAAAAAAGGTAAGAGTATATGAAAAGAGGTTGAAGACCAGTAGGAGTGCAAAGAGGGACAAAGAGGCAATATAATAATTACATTTCACTATGACAGCATAAATATTAAGGCCAAATTATCAAGTGCATTTTAAACATGTATGATAATGTCAAAATTAAAGTAACTACACATACAATTATATGAGTACATATTATGTATTTATTATATGCCTATATAATTGACCTAAATATTTATTAAGTATATATGCATGCAAAAGTATATATTGTGAATTTATTATAGATAACATAATATTATTATTATTTTATATACTAATGAGAATTCAGAAAAATGGAATTTTCCTTTTTTAAGGTTTCTTCCTTGACTTCTTGCTTATTTAATACTGTTTAGGTTTATTCTCATATATTTATGAGTTTTCTAGATTTCTCCTTTTGTTTTATTCCATTGTACTTCAATAAACTACTTTTATATGTCAATTCCCTAAACTGTATTGACTTGCTTTGTAACTAAGCATGAAGTTTAAGCTGGAAACTGTTACAAGCATATTTGAAGAAAAAATATATTCTTGGATGGAGACCTTTTAGATCTGATTGGTTGGTAAATATTCCACATTCTCTAATTCTTTATTGATTTATGAAGTGGACCCTGAGATGGGGCCCAAGCTGCTATAATTGCATTTTGAGCTTTGCCTTTGTTTTAGGAATTTTAGACTCGATGGGCCTCGTTCCCGGAATTTAAAAAAAATGCATTTGGTCCCCCTCTCCTTAACAACCTAACCTACCCTTTATTGTTCAGTTAAAGACTGACTGATTAAAAAAAATAGTTTATAATCTGGCTCAAACTGGGGACGCCATTGGCTTACTGTAAACCCTGCCTTATGCACATGCTTACGGTAAACTCTGCCTTTTGCCCACCAAAAGGTAGACCTCGCCTTACCCACTAAATTTGTGTGCCATTTAAACCAAGGTGATAGGCTGGTTTAAACATCCATAACAAAGTGTCACCCATTGGTCACCTTGTGTGTGGCCTAACATGACTATGCCATCCTTTGTGTGTGTTGAAAACCCATTGGTCACCTGTGTGTGGCCATGCTTGACTGCATGGATTTTGCCTTCAAGAACCCTAGCTTGTAGGCCATTCGGAGTCGCAGTATCAGCTCGAAGCCTGTGCTGCGGCCCTGACAGGTCAGTGTAGGAATCTTCTCAATAAATTTTCTTCTTTGTTAACAACTTTGTTGCGGTGGGCTCTGTCACTCCAGATGACTAGGTGGGCTTGCCTGCCTGAGTAGGGGTCTTTCTACTACATTTACTGTACAAAGTTCCATTTATTAAGTAAAGCCCTATAATTTGAAATGTTCTGTCTCTTCTAAAATTCATATTTACATTTAATCCTTAATTCAATGGTATTAAAATATGTGGCTTGGGCTGGGTGCCAGTGGTTCATGCCTGTAATCCTAGCTACTCAGGAGGCTGAGATTTGAAGATTGTGGTTCAAAGCCAGCATGGGCAGGAAAGTCTGGGAGACTCTTATCTCCAATTAACCACTAGAAAACTTGAAGTGGTGCTGTGGCTCAAGTGGTAAAACACTCATCTTGAGCTGAAGAGCCCAGGGACAGCACCCAAGCCCAGAGTTCAAGTCCCATGACCGACGGAAGGAAAAAAAATGCGGGGCTCGGGGTAAATGATTAGGCCATTGTGTCCTGGCTTCATTTATATGAATAGGTTAGTAACCTAAAAATGGTCTAGGCCTCTCTGTATGATGAAATAAATAGGTGATAAATTCTTACAATGTGTACTGGAATACAATCAGGATAGGAAGGATAACATCTTATGCTGCATGCCAGAGTAGAATAACTGTAGTTGCCAAACATCAATTCTTTTTTTGTGTTTTTTATTGTAAAAATGATGTACAGAGGGGTTACAGTTACATGAGCAAGGTAATGAGTACATTTCCTATTGAGTATTGTTGCCTCCTCCTCTGTTTTCCCCCTACCCTCCCTTCCCTCCTACCTTCACAACTACCCACCACCCCCAAAGTTGTAAATTTCGTTTTCAACATAGTGTTTTGTACATCTCATTGTTGCAATGGGTCAACTTATATGGTAGAACATGTATAGTAGAAAAAAGTTAGTTGATCGATGCATATTTGACATGGTAAATATTTCAGTCACTCTCTTCTGACTGTTGCAAATGTTACTGAAGTTACACTATATTCCTGACATATATATATATAATTTAGATAGATGATAGATGAATGATAGATAGATAAATAGATAGATAGATAGATAGATGTTATTTCAATGTGGTAGATTTATTTTGGCTTTCCTTTTATGCTGGACTTGTAACAGGACTGCTATTTCTCAATCTTTTCATTGTCTATAATTTATCTATATTTATTTTATGTACTGATCAGTTATCTCATGAATTGTCCAAATTTCTTTATTACATTTAATTTTTTGGAGATACTCTGGGATTTCTAAAGGAAATATTTTAAATTCATATACTCATATACCTTACTTTTTGAATATTAGAAATAGTGTTTGTTCATGTATTTGTTTATAAATATATACATTATGAAAAGTCTAGATTATAACCTTAGTTAGAAGCCATAATAAGGCATTTTGATGTTGCCTCTGACCTAAATGGGATATCTTTGGTGTACTATTGTTTAATATTTTGTATGGGGTAATTAAAGTAATTATTTTTTGTCAGGTTAAAGAAGTTTACGTTTCTTCCAATTCAATACAGTTTTATCATGAATGTGAAAATTAATTATTTTTAATCCTGCGAGACTTTTTGTCATTGTTTTCTATTCATTTATATGAAAGGAAATTTTTCACATATTAAACATTCTCATTTTCCTCAGATAAACCACACTTAGCCATTTTTTACATATCACTAAATTTGTTTGTAGACATTTTATTATGCACAACTTTTGAATCTATATGACATTATCCAACTATCTACACTGGTTGTCATATTATCAGGTTGTTTTCTGATAAATTTTGTTTATAAATTTAGATTCTATCATTATTCAAATTTTCTGTTTGGTTAAATCAGGCTTGGTAGACATTATTTCCAAATGTATTCAGTCAAACTAATTTATAATTGTCCCATACAATGGTAACGTGTTTTTTGTAATTCAAATTGTGCCAAATTCCATTTGTAATACTCTATATTTGTAAATTCACCCTTATCACTAAATCAGTCTGGCCTGATGTTTCATTATTCATATGTGCATAGATTCACATTTTGATTGTCCCGTTTCATTATATAATTGAATTAAGATCTGAATTGTTAATATTATTCTCAAATTGGTTAGATTTTCTTTTCCTTTTAATCCATTTTCATTGTAAATATAACCTAATAATTCTAAGTTCTTTTCCTGTTTTTAGTAACTACATTTGGAGTTATAGCTTAATATGCTTATTGGTTAACTTATGTACTATATATTTCTCCCTGTAAATGATATGGATTTTTATTGTAACTTTTCTTTGTTTTTGAATGTTTTTTATTGTAAAAGTGATGTGCAGAGGGTTTACAGTTACATGATCAAGGTAATGAGTACATTTTCTATTGAGCATTGTTGCCTCTTCCTCTGTTTTCCCCTACCATCCCTTCCCTCCCACCTCCACAACTACCCCCCCCACCAAAGTTGTAAAGTTCGTTTACAATGTAGTGTTTCATACATTTCATTGTTACAATGGGTCAACCTGTATCCTTATTTAAGCATTGTGTTTTTTTTTCCTTGCCCTCCTTGAATTAGAGAAGTGTATGTCCAAGATGCAGGGCACCAACATCATATACAGTGAAAACAAGGGTTATACCATGGGAGAGGAACATACAATAAGAAAGAAAACATCACATGGTACATTATAAATACGTTAGAAACAACAGCACGAAAGAAAAAAAGGATATTTGTATCCCTATCTTGAGGTTCATTTCGCTTATCATCATATATGGTCATATGTACATAGCTTTTGGCCTTTTCTGCTTGCAAATAAGGGAAACCATGGGAACTATGTTTCTTTGGGCCTGGTTTACTTAATATAATTTTTTCCAAGTCTTTCCATTTCCTAACAAATGGGTTGATGCCATTCTTTCTGATGGAGGCAAAGAATTTCATGGTATATATATATATAACATTTTCTTGATCCCTCCATGTACTGAGGGGCATCTGGGGTGGTTCCACATCTTAGCTATGGTAAATTGCACTGCAATAAACATAGTTGTGCTGGTAGCCTTAGTATGGCCTTGTTTGTGATCATTTCTGTAAATGTTGTAACTTTTCTTGACGAGAATTATTTATGTGTGTGTGTGAGTGTGTGTGTGTGTGTTTTGAAGCTTACAAATCCGTAGGGATTTGCCAACCTTTGTTATTGTTTTATAGTTCGACTGCATAGTGGTCAGAAATGTAGGATCATAGTGTGTATGCTAATTCTCTAGCATTTGTTCAAAATTCCTATATAGCCAAGTAAGTGCTATATTTTTATAATTGATTTATATTTAATTGAAAGTAATGTGAAACCTACAATTATCTAATAGTTGCATCAGAGTTACATTTGCGACCATGAGATCACGCTTATTATACTTAATGTTTAGTCTTTTATATCCTTTCTAAAAATTTCTGTAAGTCTATCAATTATTAGCATTTCTAAAAATAATTAATTTTACTGTTATTGTAAAGTTGATATACTTTGAAGTTACAATTAAAGTCAGGTTATGAGCATGTTTCTTTTCAAACAGTGTCACTTCTTCCCTCATTTTATGTCCCAACTCCCAAGAACAACTTGTATAGTTCATTTTCAATGCAGTGTTTAGAAGGATCACTACTTCATTTGTTCACCCTCTGTTCCCACCATTTCTGTTCCCCCTCTTAACTACCCCCAAACAGATGAACTTACATCTAAGCAAAAGATACAGGAAAAAAAGCAACAAAGATGAAAAAATACCCAAAAAGCAAAAAGCAAAATAATAAAAAGCCTGTTGTTTCCATTTCTTAGAATTAGTTTTAATAAACACTGTCTTATATGATCATGTGTACTTAGCTATTGAACTTTTGTAAATCTCTACATTGGTTTCATAATGTGAATGTCTAGAGACATGTAATTTAACATATCCAAGTGTATTTTTTGTCTTTTACTATCTAGTATATTTACTTGTAAATTTATAGGAACATTCTAGTTAGAACAAATGAGAAAAACCATGCAGCCTGTTTTTTGGGTCTGTCTTACATCACTATACATATATACATACATACATATATATACATATATATATATATGTTATTCCAAGTGTTTCTATTTCCTTATTAATGGAACAATATCATTTTTAAAAATTTTTAATCAATATATTTATAGGCAAAGTTTATACAGAATTGAGTATAAATCCATGATGGCTTTTGTTTTTTTTATTATATATCTTATCAACAAAAATGTTGTTCTTTGAATATGTTTTGTTAGATACTAATATGCAGTATCTATCTTCTTCTGACTATTAACAAAATACCTAGAAATTAAATAATATCCAGAGAAAACTGATGTAATGATATTAAAATTTTTATATTTTCTGCATACTTATATGCATTTAAAATATGTGTACCCTTATATACATTTTATATGCATACCATGCAGTCTATATTTCTCAAAAACATATGAAATAATTTTAATCTATTAAATATCACTATTCAGTTATTTGCATGTGAATAGTTCATTATATGACTGTATTTCTTATAAAATATTCTATATTCTTTTAAATTCCTTGAATTTTGTCATTTGTCCTGTCCATCTGTACTGCTCTTCTTGTAGACCCACTCCATGTTTCTAATGAATACTTGATTAACTAAATTCCAGTATCAATCACAATCACAGGTATAACTCAAATACAAAAAGTTCATGTTTTAGCTTGGCGCTGGTGGCTCACGCCTGTAATACTAGCTACTCAGGAGGCTGAGATCTGAGGATCGCTGTTCAAAACCAGCCCCGGCAGGAGAGACGGTGAGATCCTATCTCCAATAAACCACCAGAAAATGGGAAGTGGCGCTGTAGCTCAAGTGGTAGAGCGCTCGCCTTGAGCTGAAGAGCTTAGGGACAGCACCCAGGCCCAGAGTTCAAGCCCCATGACCGACAAAAAAAAAAAAAGAGAAAAAAGAAAGTTCATGTTTTTACATTAATAACCTCTTTATCATTTTATTTTATTTTTTATTTGCCATTTATTTTTTAATTAGGAAATGATTGTTAAATTTCACTTATTATTTCTATCAAATATTCAGCATTGCCACTTGCATTCCATTTCCTGATGGAAGGACCTGGGTAAAATCATGTTAGGTGAAGTAAGTCAAACCCAAAGAGAACAATTTTGCAAGTTTTTTTTTCACATGTGGATGTGAATTAGTTTATAAAAAATATAACTTACACATCTGATGGTATGCAAGTATGCATAAATGTATTAATCGAAATACAGTAGATTCAAGGGAGAACTGTGTGTAATTGCTTAGAGAGGCTAAATCATACTTCAACAAAATAAACACCAGGAAATAGGTACTTGAAAGGATGTGGTCAAGAAGAAGGGGATGGATGAATGAAAAAGGAAGGGGAATGGACTAAAAATGTCAGTTCATATCTTAAAATATTAAGAAAAGTGACCGAAGGGTTGGGTTGAGGGAAAGTATGGATTGGAAGGCATGGGTGAGAATGTAGAAAGGGGTGACATTGATCAAACTGCACTGAATTCATAAACTGCTTTGTTAAATAGCCACCCCTACCTGCACACACATATTTTGTATGAACCCAATTCAACTCATAACACAGACATGTACTTATCACTCTGAGGCTGAAGGGGAGGAAAACATCCTTTTTACTAGCTTAAATAATGGTAGGAGTTTTAATAACCTTTCATCTATGAATGGGGTTGTCATTGCAGGATATAGAGTCGTCTCATATACAGACAGTCTCCTTTATTATTCAAACCAGCAGCCACATATATGAGAATGCTGTGAACTATCCATATGTAAGTGCACTTACATGGCTAAAGGATTATTATTCTAGAACTCAAATGATTTTGGGACATTAATTTTTGTCTTAGAGTTGCATAGCACATTTCATAGCACACATCAGCATCTAATGGGTGTTTCTACAATGAATTGGTAAAATGGCATTTAAGTATGGGGTAGATTGAACTAATAGAGAAGCCTTTCCTATATCTCAAAACTGAACTGAAATGAACTAGGAATATAAAGATAATATTTTCAACACAAGTCTGAGTTTAGAAGAAATGAAGGTATTTCTATGCTATGGATAGTTAGTTTTCTTGATGATGGTCTGTCTCTAGGCACTCTAAATTGCCAGTATTTGAAAAATATCTAGTTGTCAGTTACAGTGCTTTGCTGTCTCACTTGGTATTAATTAAAGTGAAATCAGATTAAAATACTTACATATTTCTCCCAAGCTTTAATCTTGACTTACTTAGTGTTCAATAAAGAAGAAACATTTTGACTAATATAAGGCTAGTTTCTAAATGATGTTCCATTTATTGAATTTTTCAAGGAGAAATAAACTACTTGGAAACATTTTAATATACGATTTTTTTCTCAGAGAAATTTTTCTTTTTAAATAGATATAAATGTTAGTTCTGTGAATTTTGACAATCATGTTCATTTGATAAGGCAAAGTGGCACTCAAGAAATTATGAAAAATGAGTTAATGATGTATCAACAGAGAGTTGAGGCCTGGTTTGAGGCCTGGTAAAAGTGAAGATTATACTAAGTATTACGTTTCCAAGGCAGAAAAACCATGTGAGAGATTGGCAGAGGCTTCAGGATGATTTAATAAGTGAACATGAGAATAAATAGCTGTTTAAGCAGTCTCCAGAGCTACAAGAAGAGAACATAGTATCTAAAATTGCAAATGTCATAGATTTGAAAAATCCCACATGAAGACAAAGATAGTCTAGCCAATTCTGCAGAATTGCATTCTTCTTGAAACACTTGCTTTCCCTGGGCCTCCTTTGTAAGCCTACTGGCATTACTAAAAAACCTCTTGAAGATTTCTGCTCCCAGAAACCTGCTTCATAGTCAAATCATATAGCACTTAGGAATAGCCCTTCTCTTAGTCTTAATAGAATTGTTAAATGTTACTCCTAGAATCATTTTGTAAGAAGTACAAGACATTTTCCTCCAAATTTGAGAAATAAGTTTTTGGTTTTGGGTTTTTCTTCTTGGCAGAAAAACTGCTTGGACTATTGAACTGTTTGATTTGAATGAATTTTCAGCTAGTTCTCTGAAAATCTGAACAGCAGTTTGTGTCATAAGAAAAGAAAACATGCTTTACTTATTTTTATTATATATTTCTTACAGCTTATCTTTCCACATTTCTCTATGTCAATTTCTGAGATGTTCACAAATATTAGGTCATCCCCGAAGAGCTAAAATCTGTAAATAAAATCTGGATACCTAATTATTTTTATATCCTTTCCTTATTTCAGGAGAGATATATGGGTTTGGGCTGTAACACATAATGTTAAGATTTATAAGGACAATCAGTGAGCTAAGAATAATTTATGCTGTGTTACATGTCAGAGAAGGTGGATTCTTGTAGAAACTTCCATTATAGAAGTGAAGATTAGTGTCTGTTCCTTTACAAATATTACAATACCGTTGTTTCCAATGGATAAATAAAATTCCATTGTGTATGTATACTATATGTATTAACTGAAGTGGTAGATTCAAGGGAGAATTCTGTGTAATTCCCTAGAAAGGCAAAGTTAAGCAAGATAAAACATACGAAGCAGGTACTCAAAAGATTTGGAGTGTGATCAAGGGGAAAGGGGCAGACAAATGAAAAGAAGAGGGGGAAAATGATGTAAAAAATCCAATGTATACCCTACAAGATTAAGAAGAATGAAGAAAAGTGTAGGTAGGAGAGGGATGGGTAAGGATGTTGAACAAGAGGTATTCTATTCATAAATTGCTTTGTAAAATGGCAAATCATTTTTATACTACTTAAATATACTAACAAAGTGGCTGAGAAGGTTGCTCAGTGGTAGAGTGCTTGCCTTGCATGCATGAGGCCCTGGGTTTGATTGCTCAGTACCACATAAGAAGAAAAAAACATATGTGGCACTGTGGCTTAAGTGGTAGAGCTCAAACCTTGAGCTGAAGAGCTGAAGGACAGCGCCCAGTCCCCACAAATAACCAAAAAAAACATGATAATAATAAAAAGTGCAGTTTCTATAGATCCCAAACAAGCTATATATACTATTGTTCATTTTATTTTTTAAAGTTTTGTATGCTTATGTTTAAAGATAATCAGCCAAAACAATTGCATAAAACCTAAGGAAAATAAAATGTTCTTTTAACAGAGTATGAATCCCAGAAGGGAAAATTGTTATACAGCAGACACAAGATCTCAAATTTTACGATGACTCTCTTCATATCCCTAGCCTATTGATAATTGCTTTTCATTGCTTGAGAAGTTCAATGAGAGAGCATGAACAAATACATCCAATACATCTTAAGTAATTACATTTTCTGACTGATGAGAAAAATAAAGCAAGGTTCAAAAATAAACAATTGCTGTGTAGGGATTAGAATTAAAGAGGATAAAAAGTTTTCTGTTATCTGGGGATATGGTTCAAGTAAAACATTAAAAGTATCAAGGCCTACAAAGTAATAAAATTGATTAGACAGCGTTGATTTTTCTTAGCAAGAAAAATATTTCTCAAAATTTGTTTGCCCCTTCTATTAAATGTCAATGTTTGCATCGAACATGTTCACTTTATTTCTAGATTATGTACAATTCTTAATACAGTCTAAATTTATGGGATAATCATAATATAGACTTGCATATGTTTAGTACAGACATAGTTTTTTCTAATATTTTCTATCTATATTTTGATAAATCTGTAGATATAACAGATTAAGTGAGGAGAATGAATAGAAGAACTCTAAAGTAGTAAAAGTAAATATAACCAGGCACATGTCTGTAGTCCTAGCTACTCAGAAAGCTGAGATCTGAGATCTGGGATTGTGGTTGGAAGATGGCCTGGGCAGAAACTATTATCTCCAATTATTTACTAAAAACACAGAAGTAGAGCCATGGATCCTGTGGTAGATTGCTAGTCTTGAACAAATTAAGCTTAAGGACAGCTTCCAGGCCTGGAGCTCAAGCCCCAGCATCATCACCAAAAAATATTAAATAATATTTAAATAATATTCATCCAAAAATGAAAAGCTCAAAAATCAGTCTAGTTTAAATAGTATTTCCAAGGTATATTTGTGTTCTAACTTAATAGTATTTACCTCTGTATTTCCTCCTCAGCAATTACAGTAACTGATTTGATGTACATGTGAGAGGAAATCAATTTTGCTTCTCAGTGCAGAGGAGAAGGTTATCACAAGGAAATGGGGAGCAAATCAGGCTCCTCCATGGTTTTAAGAACTTGATGTGGAGTTTCAGAGAGCCAGAGGATCTACCAGAACATCAGCGAATCATTGGAAGGGAGTTACAGAATCTCATTCAAAAAGTTTCATCATAAGAATGTTTTCAACTCCTCATTGCCAGATAGACTAAAATTTATGCCACTACAAGAATAGAGAGAAAAGTTATACTGGGAAATTTTATATATTTTATTAACAAGAACAGAATCAGAGCTCAAATATATTTTTAAGTGATGTCTAATCTAATTCCATTCTTTATTAGAAGGGAGATATTATGCTATGAAAATAAGTGACTTTTCTATGATATACAGAAAACTTAGAGGAACTACGATTATAATCCAGGCAACTTCCTCATATTTTGTGCTCTATTTTTAAAATAAGTTTTTATTGTGAAAATACTATACAGAAGGTTACAGTTAAATGAGCAAGGTAATGAGTTAATTTCTTATCGAACATTGTTGCCTCCATCTCATTCCATCCCATCCCATCACAAAGTATGTTTGAAATGTACTGAGACATCACCAAATAGGCATTTTTATTTATTTTTAATATATGTATTATTGTAAATATAATGTACAGAGGAGTTACAGTTACATGAGTAAGGTAATGAATACATTTCCTATCAAGCATTGTTACCCCCTTTGTTTTTCCACTACCATTCCTTTCCTGCCCATCTCCCCAACTCCATCCTCTGCCTCCCAATGTTGTAAAGTTCTTTTTCAACACAGGCATGTACATCTCATTGTTACAATGGGTCAACCTGTATACTTATTTCAAAATTTTGTTATGTTCCTTCTCTCCGTAAATTAGAAAAATGTATATAGAAGATACAGGGCATGGGAATCAAGTGAAAACAAGGATTATACCCAGGGGGGAAGAATATACAAAAGAAACAAAAAATCACATAGTATATTATGAGTACATTAAAAACAATAGCAGAAAAGATAAAACCTCTATATCCCTATCTTGGGGTTCATTTTGCTTAGCATCAACTTATGTGGTCATATATGCATAGCTTTTGACTTTTTCAGCTAATAATGGAAACCATGGGAACTATGCTTTGGGGTCTGGATTACTTCACTTAATATAATTTTTTCCAAGTCTTTCCATTTCCTAACAAATGGGGCAATGTCATTCTTTCTGATGGAAGCAAAGAATTCCATTGTATACATGTACCACATTTTCTTGATTCATTCACCTACGGAGGGGCATCTGGTTTGGTTCTATATCTTAGCTATAGTGAATAATGCTGCGATAAACATAGTTGTGCTGGTAGCCTTAGTATGGCCTTGTTTGTGATCATTTGGGCAAATGCCCAAAAATGGGATTGCTGGGTCACAGGAGAGCTCTATGTGGAGTCTTTTGAGGAACCTCCATACTGTTTTCCAAAGTGGTTGAACAAGCCTACACTCTCACCAACAATGCAGTAAGGTTCCCTTTCAGCCACATCCTCTCCAGTATCTTTTGACATTAGATTTCATGATTATAGCCATTCTAACTGGAGTGAGGTGGATCTCAATGTTGTCTTGATTTACATTTGTATTATGGCTAGAGAAGTTGAGCATTTCTTCATGTGTCAAATGGCAATTCTTATTTCATCTTCAGAAAAGTCTCTCTTTAAGACTTTAGCGCACTCATTAATCTGGCCGTTGTTTCTTTGAGGATCTGTTGTTGGGGGATTTAGTTTATTGAGTTCTAAGTATATTTTAGATATGAGACCCTTGATGAATTTGTGGCTACTGAAGATCTACTCCAATTCCATGGACTTTCTATTGATATTGTTACCTATGTCCTTTGCCACGCAGAAGCTCTGCAATTTCATGCAATCCCATTTGTTCAACCTTTCTTTAATTTGGTGTTTCTGGGTCTTTATTAAGAAAATTTCAGTGTGTGCCAAGTAGCACTATAGTTTCATCTATTCCTTCCTGTAATGTTTTCAGGGTATCTATTTTTACTTTGAGGTCTTTGATTCATTTGGGATTGATTCTGATACAGGTGATATATAATGATCTGGCCTTATTTTTTCTGCAGGTGTTTAACCAGTTTTGCCAGCACCATTTACTAAGAAGGCTGTCTTTCTTCCATTCTTTATTTTTTTCCTCCCTTATCAAAGATTAGGTGGCTATAAGTCTGTGGGCTCATTTTTTGGGGTCTTCAGTTCTATTCCATTGTTTCTCATGACTGCTCTTGTGCCAGTACCCAGCTGTTTTGATTGCTATGGCTTCGTAGTAGAGTTTGAAATCTGGTACTGATATTCCTCCAACATTGTTCTTTCTCCTGAGGATTGCTTTGGTTTTTCGGGTTCTTTTACTGTTCCATATGAATTTTTGTATTGCTTCTTCCATTTCATTGAAGAATGAGATTGGGATATTGATAGGTATCATATTCAAGTTGGAGATAGCCTTTGGCAGTATTGCTTAATCTTCCCAATCCAGGAATATGTGAGGTTTTTCCACTTGATTAGTTCTGCTTTAATTTCATTTTTCAGGTTTTAAAATTTTCATCATGGAGGTCCTTCTCTTCTTTAGTTAACACTGTGTTTTTTTAAAAAATTTTTTTTGGTTTCTGATTTTAGCCATCCTCTCCTCCTTATAGGCATACAGAAAAGCCATTGATTTTTGAGGGTTAACTTTATACCATGCTATTTTGCCAAAGTTTTGAATTAATTCAAGTAATTTTGGAGTGGAGTCCATGGGGTTCTTTAAATACAAGATCATGTCATCGGCAAAGAGGGAGAATTTTACTTAATCTTTCTTTATTTGTACCCCTTTATGTTTTCATCTTTTCTTATTGCTCTAGGTAGATATTCTAACGCTAAGTTGAAGAGGAGTGGAGAGAGTGGACATCCTTGTCTTGTTCCTGAATTTAGAGGAAATGGCTTTAGCTGTAGGTTTGTCATACACAGCCTTTATTATATTGAGGAATTTTCCAAGGATTCCTAGTTTTTTTCCAGAGTTTTTATCATAAAGGGGTGTTGGATCATGTCAAGGGCTTTTTCTGCATCTATTGAGCTAATCATGTGGTTCTTATTTTGCTCTTGTTGATGTGATGAATTATAGTGATTTGTGCATATTGAACTAGCTTTGCATGTGGGAAATTAATCCTATTTGATCATGGTGTATGGTTTTTTTGATGAGTTGGTGAAGTTGGTTGGTCAGAACTTTGTTGAGAAGTTTTGCATCAATGTTCATTAATGAAATGGGTCTATAGTTTTCTTTCTTTGTTGAGTCCCTGCCTGGTTTTGGCATGAGTGTTATGATGTTTTCATAGAGGAAGTTTGGTAGCAAACTTTCAGTTTCAATTTTGTGGAGGAGTTGGAGGACTATTGTGAGTTCTTCTTTGAAGGCCTTGTAGAATTCAGCTGTAAATCCATCCTGTCCTGGGCTTTTCTTGGGTGGAAGTGATCTTATTGATGTTTCTATGTCTATACTTGATATAGGTCTGTTAAGTTCATTTAAATAATCTTGGTTTACTTGGGGCATGTCAATATTGGCTTCAAAATGGTACTTTTCTTCCAGATTCTCAAATTGATTAGCATTAACTTTTGAGAAATATTTCCTTATATTCCTTTGAGTAGTGGTGGATTCTGTGATGATCTTTTCATTTTCAACTATGAGTTTGTTTATTTGGGTTTATATATTTGCCTTTGAGTATTGCCTTTTCTGTATCCCAGAGAAGGCAGTAATTTGTGTGTTCATTTTTGTTAAATATCATGAATATTTCCTTCCTAATCTCTTCCATGGCCCACTGTTAGTTCTACAGTCTATTGTTCAGCCTCCATGTATTACTAGATTTTCTTTGGAAGCTTTTGGTTTTGAATTCTAATTTTATTTCCCTGTGGTCTGAGAGAATGCACAGCATAATTTCAATGTTTCCAAGTTTGGACAAATTGACTTTTGACCTAAAATGTTGTCTATTTTGGAGAATGTTCCATGTGCTCCTGAGAAAAACTTGTATTCTGATGCTGATCTGTGAAATATTACATAGATGTCTGTTAAGTGTAGTTAATCTATGCAGTTGTTTAGATCTGAGGTTTCTCCCTTGACTTTTTCTGGGTTGAGCTATCCAACAGGGATAGTGATGTGTTAAAGTCCCTAAAAGTTAATATCTTTGGATCTATGTGAGATATTAGGGAAAGTCGTGTTTCTTGGATAAATTTGAGTGCTCAGTTATTTGTTGTATAGATATTGTTGTATAGATAAAATTTACTATCTTCCGGAATGAGAGATTCCTTAATTAGTATGTAAAGGCCTCCTTTATCTCTTCTCACTAATTTTAACTTGAAGTATATTATTATAGATATATTAGGATTGCAATCCCCACATGTTTATGGTGGCCATTTGTTTGGTAGATTTTATTCTAGCCTTTCACTTTCAGAATATGTTTTTCAGGGGAAGGTGTGTCTCATGAAGGCACAGATAGAAGGATTTTGCTCATTGATCCAATAGACAATTAATGTGGCTTAATTGGAGAATTAAACCCATTAATATTGAGAATCAGGACTGAGAGAAGTTTGTTAGTTCCTTCCATGTTATCCACTTTCTTGGGGGCTGTGCCAGCTGGGGTCTTCATATGATTCTTGGATTCTCTATTTGGGGGATTTTTCTTTGGTTTTCTAGGTGTGCTGTGATAGTTTTTTTTATTTGTCCTTTTGGTATGAAGGAGAGTTTAGCTGGGTACAGTATTCTTGGCTGATATTTGTGTCACTTTAGGGCGTGGCATACATCTTTCCAGGCTCTTCTGACTTTCATTGTCTTTGCTGAGAAATCTGAAGTTATTCTCATTGGTTTCTCTTTATAGGTGATTGATCTTTTCTCACTGACAGCTTGAAAGTGTCCTTTCCTTAGTGTCAGTTTATCCTGTGTTGATTATAATGTGACAGTGGGAATGTCTGGTCTATTTGGGTTCTAAACGTTTCTTGTATGTGAATGGACCTATCTTTTTGCATGTTTGGGAAGTTCTATGCTAGGATCCTGTTTAATAAATTTTTTAGACATTTAACTTCTTTCTCTACTGCTCCTCCACATCCATAGCCTTAAATTAAGCCTTCTGATGGTGTCCTCTAAATGTTGAATTGATCTATCATATTTCTTAGGTTTGTCTTGAATACTTTTGTGTTCTTTGTCTATAATGTCTAGGCTGTCTTCAGTCCCAGTGTTCAATCTTTTGCATGGTGTATCCTACTGTCAAGACTGTCTACTTTGTTTTTTATTTCCTTTCCTTCTAATTAAGCAGAGTTGATGGCTTCAAATTCTTTTTTGGAGCTTTGTTTTAGATCTTGTATGGACATCTTTACCTCCTTCATTTGGTTTTCAGTGTTCATTTTCAAATCTTTTAGTTGATTTGTTATAGTTTCAGTGGACTCCCTTTCCTTCTGTTGGGCTTCATAAAGCATTCCCTTTGTGGCCTCTGTGGATTCCTCCAAATTTCTGTTTCTGGATTCCATGAATGCCTCTATTAAACTTTATTTTCCTATGGCTCACACAGTTCCTCTATTAAACTTTGATTAGCATACTTACACTCATGAAATTACTGTATTAGTCTTTGTTTAGCCTCATCCTGCTCAAACTTTTCCCTATCAAGCTCACACAGAATCCTTTGCATTCTCTAAATCTTTTCATTTAGCATATTTACCAGTGGTGTTTGTAGAACATTTGGGGGGACTCTCCTTTGGATTATTCATTAAATGCTCTGTGGACTGATTAACAAGAGCTGGAGTTGAGATACCTGGACTTGCCATTTTTCTTGTTTCTCTGGCTTGTTCTACCCATTTGTGTTTGAAAGCAAAACCAATTCAATACTAGCACATTATTTTCAGGCAAGCAACAACAAGAGCCCTGTAGTTGCACAGATTGTTTGACGCAGTCAAAATGAGTACAGATAGAATCTAGTTCAACAGATACAATCTAGTTCAACAACAAACAACTAGGGATTAATGGAATAAGAAGATCAAACAAGAAGTTCAGAGGCCAAAATTCATAGGTTTAGGGAGAATAGTGAGGAGAAAATAAGATTAGAGGAATATGGGGAGGGAAAGGGAAACAGGGAATATAACCAAGACCTAAATTTAGAGAGAGGAAATGAATAAGAGGAAAGGACAAGAGAGATATAGAAAAATGAAAAAGGAAAAATAAAAAATTTAAAGATAAAACACTTAAAATATATGTCTAAAAATAGTACTACAATTAATGGAATTTGTGAATTGAGTAATTGATCTCTGAATTAAGTATTCACAAAATGAAGGATAAAGTCTAATAATTGAAGATGAGTAGATATCTCAGAATGAGCAGAACAGCAATTAAGTAAAGCAAAAAACCAAAAAAGGACCAAAAGGGAAAACAGCAAAATGAGAATTAAAAAAAAAACTAAAATAAAAATGGTGAAAAAAATACAACCATTTAAAATTTAAAAAATAAATATGTAGAAAAAGGAGTTATTTGATATTTTTGGTGGGGGGAGGGCATTATTTTGTGTATCCCCTGTGTCCATAACCAGTCTCTTCGTGGAGTCTCTGTGGTTTGTGGTAATTGGTTTTCCTGTGGCTTGATTGGTTTTTTAAATTGGTCTGAGCAGGGATAATGAAGACTGCCTTACTAAGGACTTATGAACATCCTCCTACACTAGTTCAGTGGGAAGGAGATCTAATTTGAGTAACACAATAGACAGAGATGGTTTTTTCCTCTAGCTTAGAGTTGCTGTGATGGGGCTAGGTTGTGGGTAGGGTTGAAGCCTGTCAGCAATCAGTAGCTTTTCCCTGAGGAGCTAGCTCCTGAGACACTCCCAGAGCCCATCCTGGAGCCATTCTCAGGATTTGTGTTTACTGAGTTTCAATTGTTTTTATTTTACTCTCCTGCAGGTGGGTCTGCTGCCTGTTTGGCAGTGGAGTTGGGCAACCTGTGGCTCTGTTTACCCAGTGAAAAGTCACTCCTCCATGGGCAGAGCTACTGCTGCCTGGGAAGGATAACTTTCTCCTGGGGTGGAAGTGATCCCCGCAGGTCAGGTTCCTATGAGCCGTTGAATGTCTCTTATTGTCTTCTTCCAAGGCGTGAGTTATGTGCTACCTTCTCTGGTCTGGTCTTTGACAGTATCAAAGATGGAGTTCTTCTCTGGTGGTAGGGAAGGGCTATCTTCCCACTGCTGCTCCTTGAGAAGGAGAGAGGATGTTTTGTAGGGTACTTATGCCTTTCCCTTGGTTTCTGGGCCTTCACAGTCTGCAATTGTCTTGTTCAGCAGGTGAGGATTTCTGCTCATTGTCAGTTCTTGCTGGCAAGCAGAATCCACTCCCACACTGCCTCTGGAAACTTTGTCCCAGGCTTTCTAGATTATTTAAGAAAACTCTTGTCATCTTGGCTTCTGATAAGCTACCAGCTCCTACCACTGTTCCCTTACATTTTCATCACTTCTGACAACTACTGTTTTCCATCTATCAATAAGGTCCTTTAAAATTATTCTCATGTTTGCTTCCTGAAGCACGGTCTTGTCTTGTATTTCATAAGTTGCCCAACCAGATTCTCAGTGGTGTGGCTGGCCCATGTTTTTACTTTTCTTCATCAATCTCTTTCTAATCAGTGTACAACCCTCTGCTGTGCTCCTACCAAACTCACTCCTCTTGAAATTCAGAAAGACCACAACTCCTTCACTAAAGCTGTATCTTTCTAGTGGATGTCTGTCTTCCTTTTAATCAAAACTGACTAAATATGCCTGGAGGCGAATTTAAGGATCTTCATGCGGCCTTCACCCTGTTCTATTATCGAGGAGAATCGAGGGGTCGCAGTGGGGAAATCCCAAAAACCTGGGTGCCCCGGACCGCTGCACTCTGACCAGGAGTTACCAAATGTCACACCGCTGTCTGGGTTGCTCTGGAGTCGTGACAGCTGTCTGCTCACTGAGCCTCAGGCCGCGAAATGAAATCTGAGGCAGGGCATCGTTGGGGATCCACAGTCACAGGTCACAGGCGTGGGCTGGCTTTGCAGGTGCCAGGGTTGAGTGAGGTGTCGGGACTGGCCCTTCCCGTTCTGGTCCTTCCCCAAACCCACAGGCTGCTGCCGCTGCCCCAGCTGTGGCTGCCTCACTGGTGCAAATGCTTCCTACTTGGCCTGCGTTTTTATTTGTAGGTTCCTGACATTAGACTTTGGCAAGAACAATTTGTGATTGCATGCTCAAGACTAACCTCACTTTCTCCTAATGTTATCAGTTTGCTTTTGATTTTTAAGAGAGGCTTCAATCAATGTGCTTAACTCTCCTCAAGGAGGTATATACTTTCTCTTCTCAACAAATAGAGTAAAAACACACAGAGAAGAAATCATCCCATTTTGTGGAGTTGCACTGTCCTCTTCTCCAATTTATGCTGTCTGACATGGACATTGCAATTCACTACATCATGCTGAAAATGTGACAGGACAGATTTTCTGAAAAGCAAATCATGTTGTTGTGTTTTTTTTAGAAATATGAGTAAAATAAAGCACTACATAGATATGTCTTCTGGTCAGGCACATGAAATTTTTGGAAACAATTATTCAGAGGCCCAAAATTTTCACTGCCAAGGACCTTCCTGTTATAATAGCTGTGGGATATCCTCAGTTCACTATCTCCTTCTCATGTTCTCCTGTCTATTCCAAAGCAGTCATTTTGTGACACCATACTTAAGATACCACTAAATCATGATAATGCTACAGAACTTGTATGTAGATTTTGCCAAGGAAAAAGGAAAGTACTCACAGTTTTTATTTAAAAAATGTACAACTGTAGCATTGATTTTAGGAGAGTGAGGATAAACAACAATATCCAAAATGTGCCACCAATCCATCAAGCTAGAAAGTTATCTGGTAGAGCATGATAGTAATTAGTCCTTAGGCCTGTTCAAGTCTGTAAATTTAAAAATGGCATAAACAACCAATGAATAGTATGAAGGCAAATATTTTATATTAATATTTTCTAGTACTTGCTAAAAATTGGTTAATCAATATGTATTTCAGAATCAATGCTCAAGATGATAATATTTCTATTATGTTTATCAAATCAATAGAATCGAGTCAAAAACAATCTGAAGGCTTTAATTATTATTGATGGCATAGGTAATGGACTGAATCTAAAAATAACTTGGCTAAAGATATATTACAATTGCTCAAATATAACAGCATCGAAGTAAGGTTTAAGAACAGACTATGCTTAACACAGAATAGAAAAAAAATGAAATAAAGCAGCCCAAATATTACAAAAATATTATAGGGAGGCATATGAAGCTAATGAAGTCTTAGGCTATTCTAAAGAACAATGGGGACCTGAACTACAGAGTTGATCTCTTAGTTTAGTTTTCAACAGAATACACATTTGGGCTAAAATCGCTTTTACTAATGATCCAAATGTCCAATTTCAGCTTGTATAAAATGAAACTTGCTTTTACATGTTTTGGCATCCATTCAGAGATTCTGAAAATGAAGTTATAATTATACTGATATTAAAACATAGACTTGACACAAACCAGAGAAATTCCTAAAAGACATATTTATAAAAAAACAGTCATGCTAACATTCATAATACACAGTTCACTTGAAACATACCACTTAAAGTTTCAACTGTTTCAGAGATGCATTTCTCTATAGAGTATCTAAAAATATGTAAACCACCCAAAATATGGCAAAAGGGAAAGAACAGTCTCTGAATTCCAAAGCATTCAGAAAAGCAATATAGTATGGTTCAGATGAAGCAGTGGTCTACATTGGCAAACTTACAGCTGGAACATTGTACTCTCTCATCAACGCTCTTCAAAAAGATCCAACATATTGACAGAAAAGAAAGAAGGATGATTGGAAAACATGACATCATTATCATTTCAGGAAAAGGAAAGCCAAATCTAGAGAATGTGCTTTCATGAAGAGAAAAGAAATCTCATGTTGGAGAGGATATGTAACTTCAATTACATTTATTCTGTAACTTTGAGATTCCAAACTAGACTTGATAAAACCAATGATTCAAAGATACAAACTATAAATGGCTACTTTGGAAATAAATAATTAATATGAATTTAGCAAATTATTTATATCCTTCATGCTTTAAATTCATTTTAAATATATACATATAACATAAAACACATATTGATGGTTTCGATGTGCTAATGAATTACACATTTTGTGAAATATTTATATCAGAGTAAATAAGGTCATCTTTCCAACAATCTTGCATTTTTATGGTGAACACATTCAGTATCTTTTCTTCTAGCTTTTTGAAATATATAGTACAGTTTGAGTATCTATAGACACTCTACAGTACATAGCACAACAAAACTTCCTATGTGATTACAACTTAATACTCATTAATCAAATTTGCCCTATTTTTCATTTTCTCATGTTCTTCCCAGGCACTGGTAACTTTCTTTTTACTCTCAATTTCAATGAGATCATTTTTTAAAAATATTCTGCATATGAGTTGTGTCTGCTTTATTTAACTTAATCTGTTCCAGAAACAGTGTTATAAAAAGCAGTTTTTAATACTTTTATGACTAGATAGTATTCCAGTGATTACGTGTGTCGAGTTTTTCTTTATCCGTTCATCAGTTAATAGATTCATAGGCCTGTGAAATATTCACTCACCCAATGATGATGAGACTGATAGAAAGAGATATATGTCTCCTCAAATCTATTGTACAATGTTCTGTATTTATTGGTGACAAATTATTACAGTTTTTAGTATATCAATCCAAAATGTAACAATAATAATGAAATAGAAATATGTTAAATAGAAGGATGAATTATGCATTGTGGCTACATTCACCATCATAATAAATCCCATAGTCAATAGTCCTGAGAAACAGAATAACCATAAAGAACAGTTTTTTTAGAATGAATTAGCATATCATTTGGGCAAATAACCCAATGTCAGTAACATCAGTGTGCATACTTTTTCAAGACATAACCATTTGTATAAATCAAGAGGTATCAAAAATACTAATTTTACTGACTTATTAATGAATGCATTGTTTAACAGGTTAAAGGGATATTTTATTCATTTTAGAATTTTTTTTCCTTTTTTCTTTTTCTTCTTTTTGCCTGGGTGTTGTTATTGAGCTCCTCAGCTCCAGGCTAGTAGTAATCTACCACTTTTAGCCACAGCACCACTTCCAGTTTTCTGGTGGTTAACTGGAGATAAAAGTCTCACTTTCCTGCCTAGGCTGACTTTGAACCATGATCCTCAGATCTTAGCCTCCTGAATAGCTAGGATTATAGGAGTGAGCCACCGGTGCCAGGCTAGAGATTTTTTTTGACACTGAATTTTAAAAATCAGGACAATAGAGTGAGAATCGCATCATATACACATTGGAACATAATTTATATAAATTGACCCAGTGACAGAGAGGGTATCTGATAAGCTTTCCTACATTTGATATTGCATTTCATTCTTCAACATTATTACACTTGGATTTGAAAAATGAGGTTTTTTTCTATACAAAATTTGTTTTACATAACTTCCTATCCTAAGGTTTCATACTTGTTGCTGATCAATATGACAAGATCGAGAGTGGGAAGACAGAAATACATTTGTACTCCCTTTTTTTCATCAAAATATCCCAGGAAGTATAGACACAAAAACTATGTTTGAAGGGAATACAGTGTTTGTTCCTCATCCAAATGACATAGAGACTTTTTATTGTTTTCCTTGACTCGGTTTTTTAAACGTTCAATTTTTAATAATTGTTTCCTTTCCAATCTTTCATAGATATTTCCACCATATTTAGGTATTTCTTAATAACCACCATAAAAACAGATTTCCTCATTTTCACTGACTTTCATTAAAATGCAACAAACATGCCCCTGAATATTTTTAATTTATAATTTAATTTATTATATTTTTGCTGCTCCTGCCTCAAGGTGATTACAGCTCATGAGGGGTTCAGTTATTCCAGGAACTCAGAACATCTGCCACCTGCCTGAAGCCATGGCTCAATTCAGGCATAGAATGCAGGAAGCCCTGCTCTTTCCACCTATCATTAGTTTCAAATGTTTGCCTCATGCTGGAAGCTCCTAATCCCCCACTGCCACAGCCTAGATTTGATAGCACATCCAAAATCAGGCTGTGGGAGATATGAGTAGCAGCTGGTCACATCCTGCTGTTTCCGTGGCAAGGTATAGACACCTGAAGGACTCATTTTGTATATTCTCTTGGAAACTGTCTGCTACAAATTTCTGTTCATGTGAGGATTATGGAAAGATATACTGAATTTATTCCCTACTTCTCTATAATAGTAAATTTCTGGATAGTGCATCCCCATGTAATGAAGTACACCTGCACTGTTGAATTGAGACGCTAGGTAAATGTGCACGAAAATCAGCGGCTAGCGTTTGGTGTTAGTACACATTTCTGAATTTACCAATTCACTCAACAAATCTACGGAGTTTCTGTAGGTGTGTGTGTGTGTTTGTGTTTGTGTGTGTGTGTGTGTGTGTGTGTGTGTGTGTGTGTCTGCATGTTACAAACCCAGAAGAAAAGTTATCAAATCTCTTGATTGCCTCATTTGGTAACTCAATATTAAGGCAGCATTCAATCTACATTTGAGAAGACACTGCTATTGTCAGCTTTGACTCTTATCTAAAATGTACAGTTGAAGTCCTGACTGTTTTGTACTCACTAATTACCCCATGCCACTTTTTCAAGGATATGGGCATTAATTAGCTACAATGTCCTAAACTAATTTTAAATTAGGTAATTACATTGTATACCCTGCAGTTTCTGCTAGGAAACATGTTCTTCACTTCCTGTCTCTAAGTGATGGCCAGCTGTTAAATAGCTCCCATGTTTTCCCTAGAGATGCTTACACATCACAAATGATTCCTTTATAGGTTGTGTTCAGAATATTCAAGAAAAAGGGAACTATATAAATTGTATTGTTATTGCTTGCTATTATCGGTAGCAACACTCTTTACAGTATCATGCATTAGCAATTTGGAAGCAAATGACAAAGTTGTAAGATATTTGTCTGGAATTTCAGGGATTTACTAGAATTTTTCGGCTAAATTAAGTTGCATTTTTCAAGTGCTTGCCAAGTTGTTACCAAATGCATACATGTTAAGAAAAAAAAGAAATTGACTTTCATGTTGATTGGAGATTTCATCAAATGTTCAGGCACAAGAGGAAGACAAGGAAGTAACTTAAAACCTATTGGAAAGAATATTATATATTCTTTTCAAAAGCTTGAGTAGTATTGATGACAGAAAAACTAATGTGAAAATCCATCTGTTTGGTGAGCTACTCATCTCTACTCACTCATGGAAATCTTTCAGAGAAAATATACTTTGAAATAACCTCAATATATGGTTTCCCCATATTTATAACCATTTTAATGGCTACATACACATTCCAAAAATTAAGAACTTTATATAATATCACATACAGGTATGTGATATTTACACTTACATATACATGCTAAGTATAATCTGTTATTTAAAATATTGCAGACTTGTGTTTTTAGATTTTACTTTTTTGTTAAGGATTTTGGAATATTTGCCAATATATAATGACATATATTGGGGAGGGAACCAAGTCTAAGTACAAAATTCCTTTATGTTTCAAATGCACTTTTTACAAAGAGTCTGAGGATAAATATATACAAAAGTTTTTAGTGCATCATCATTTTAACTGCAACTTATCAATTGAAGTATAGAACTTTCCACCTTTGGAGTTATCTTGTATTCCAAAAATTTCAGATGTGGGACTATTTTAATTTTTTTGGAATTTCATATTTAAAGATAATCAAGCTACATAAGCAATCAGTCTATAAGAAGTCTGATTTATTTTGCACAAAAATATTAATTGTTGTGTCTATTTGTTATGCCTGATATCTGGTAGTTTTTGAGTTTGTGACATTTTCCAAAAAAAAAATCACACACTACCAAAACGTATGTTCATGTTTATAAAGCTACATTTTATTTTTGGGAATAAGGGGGTTTGCAGGACTATGAGGTTGCGCCTTCATATCTTCAAAATGCTAGGTAAATGCTTTACAATTTGAGTCATGACCTTAGCCCCTTTTACTTTTTGAAAGTTATGTTTTTGAGATAGGATCTTTTTGCTTTCGTTTTGGCTGGCCATTGACTATATTACTCCTACTTCCATTTCTTGAGTGGGTAGGATTATGTGAGCCAATCTGGCATTTTATTTTTTGCTGGTCCTCCTACTTGAACTCAGGTCCTGGGCTCTGTTCCTGAACCTCTCTGTGCTCAAAGTTAGAACTCTACCACTTGAGTCACAGCACTATTTCTGGGTTTTTCTAAGTAGTTTACTGGAGAAAAAAATTCTCACTCAGTGGCTTTGAACTGTGACGGTCAATTCTCATCCTCCTGAGTGGCTAGTATTGCAGGTGTGAGCCACTGGTGCCCAGCTGCCTGGTATTTTTTATGTGTGTTGATTATTGGGCTTCTATTCAGGGTCTACTTGAGCTTTTTTGCTCAATCCCAAGACTCTGGGATTGAGCCACAGCTCTACTTCTGGCTTTCTGCTAATGAACTGAAGATAATCTCATGAATTTGTCTACCCAGGCTGGCTTCAAACCATGATGCTCAGATCTCATCCTCTGTGTAGCTAGGATTACAGATGCGAGTCACCAGAGCTGTGCATACCTGGCATTCATGACATGAGAACATATGTAAGATCCTCAGGGATTGGAGTCATTTTAAAGATGATTCAGTCTAATCATTCATCTTTTGACTATATTCTTCTCAGATAGCGCTAGGGAATAGATTTGGGATAGATATTGTTCTGTATGAATCATTCTATTTCTTTTTTTATTATTGTGAAAATACCGTACAGAGGGGTTACAATTACATGGGCAAGGTAATGAGTACATTTCTTATCAAGCATTGTTGCCTCCTCCTTTGTTAGATATTTCATTTCTTATACTTGATTTCAATCAGCTGATGTGAACATTGGTGAACAAAATAACAAACTTAAAAAATAACAAACTTTTCAATTTAG
>NW_012267574.1:444945-497305 GCF_000151885.1 Dipodomys ordii | reverse complement strand
ATACCGTACAGAGGGGTTACAATTACATGGGCAAGGTAATGAGTACATTTCTTATCAAGCATTGTTGCCTCCTCCTTTGTTTCCCCTTCCCATCAATTCCCATTTACCCATCACCACCACCCCACCCACCCACCTCCCTCCTGGCCAAAGTTGTAAAGTTCATTTTTTGACATAATGACTTAACATCTCATTGTGATTAGTTCACATAAAATCCTATGTTATAACTATGACTGAAGTCTGGATCACTTTATATTGACTCTCTAGGTATAAATATTCTTGTTTCTATTAAAAACTCTTTGTAGATTTCAAAGCTATTTAAAAAGATGGAAACCATGCAGCTTATGTTTCTTTGGGTCTGGCTTACTTTACTTAATACAATTTTCCCCCAAGTCTTTCAATTTCCTTACCAATGGGTTCATATATATATATATATATATATATATATATATACATATATATATATCACATTTTTCTTGATACATTCGTCCACTGAGGGTGATTCCATATCTTAGCTATGGTAAATAATGCTGCAATGAATATGATTTTGCTGGTGGGCTTAGTGTGTGTGGCTTTGTGGTCATTTGGATAAATGCCCAAGAGTGGGATTGCTTGGTGAAAAGGATGCTCTATGTTTAATCTTTTAAGGAAACTCCATACTGCTTTCCAGAGTGGTTAAACAAGTTTACTTTCCTACCAAGAGTGTAGTAGCATTCCCTTGTGGCCACATCCTTGCCAACATCTGTTATTCCTTGATAATGGCAATTCAAACTAGGGTGAGGTGGAATCTCAATGTAATTTTGATTTGCATTTCTTTTATCACAAGTAAAGTAGAACATCTCTTCATGTGCCAATTGATCATTACTAGACTTCAGAGAAGTCTCTAAGTCTTTAGCCCAATTATTAATTGGGTTTTAGTTTTCCTCATCTGTAATAATTAGGATGTGCCTATAAATTTATTAGTAAACAAAATGGATAGTTTATGACAAAAAAATTCACATGGACATGATAAGTTAAACCGAACTCTAAACACCTACCCAATAAGACCAAAGGAGAATATTTTTAGGAGAGTATCACAAGGGCTCAACATATATGTATATATGATCATATAAAATTATGCTTATGGAAATGACCTCCAAAAATGAACTAAAGAGGATTTTTATTCTACAATTTGTGCTTCTTTTTTCTGTTCCCCCCCCACTTTAGTCACTGTTCTTGATTTCTATATTCTTTTGCTTGTATGTAAATTTATCTGATTTGGGGAGAGGAAAAGGAAGCATAGACACAGTGGGACAAAGGTTGAAGTAATTCAGCAGACACTATGTTGGAAATAAACTATACAACTTGGCTCAGTGGGGGAGGTCAGGAGAGAAACCCCTGGGAAAAAATGAAAGAAGGGTGACACTGCTCATGAAGAAATGTGCTCCTTTGTTTTTCCCCTACCATCCCTTCCTTTCCATTTCCACAGGCAACAATGCTTGATAAGAAATGCACTCATTACCTTGCTCATGTGATTGTAACTCCTCTGTACAGTATTTTTACAATAAAAACGCATTACAAAAAGAAGTGTACTCATTACCTGACTTATGTACCTGTAACCCCTCCCTCTGTTCATCATTTTTACAATAAAGAAGACAAAAAGAAAAAAGGAAAAAAATGCCTTAGCATGTTCTTGTTTCTGAGAGAGAGAGAGAGAGGAGAGAGAGAGAGAGAGAGAGAGAAAGACAGAGAGAAAGACAGAGAGATTGTGCTGTATTTCTCATTTTGCTTTTGATAAAAGACTTCACTATGTAGTGCAGGCTGGCTGGGAATTCAAAGTCCTACATCAGCCTCCAGAGAAGTCTACTTGAAAATTATCTAAACATTGAACTTAATTAAAAATTAAATTGCAAGAGCTTTTTT
The DNA here is from genome assembly GCF_000151885.1 of Dipodomys ordii. NCBI lineage: Eukaryota > Metazoa > Chordata > Mammalia > Rodentia > Heteromyidae > Dipodomys > Dipodomys ordii. Next base: position 495,406 of record NW_012267574.1, on the reverse strand, counting down.
AAGCCTTTAAAATTTCTTAAATTATAGGAATTTATCTTATTTGCTTTGTAATAGAACTGCATTTAAGTTTTCTTAGGATTGTCCATTATTTCAGAGACTACACCCTATTATTCTGGGATTTTGTGAATGCATGCACAGTCAGTTAAGTCATTTATTTGTTCAATAACCATTTGTGTTTCCCTTTCCTTTCCAAAGGAACTGTAAAGGTGACAAATATGACTTAAGTCCCTAAAAGACCTACCATTCTAGGGCTGGGAAGGTGGCTCAGTGGTAAAGTGCTTGCCTTGCATGCATGAGGCCCTGGGTTCGACTCCTCAGCACCACATAAGCAAAAAGAAAAAAGCCAGAAGTGGCGCTGTGGCTCAAGTGGTAGAGCTCTAGTCTTGAGCTGAGCAGCTGAGGGACAGCGCCCAGGCCCAGGGTTCAGGCCTCAAGACCGGACTCCCCCCCAAAAAAAACACCTACCATTCTAGTAGAGAAAGATAAAGCAATAATAAGAGAAAGGTGCAATTTGATCCCAAGGTAAAGAAAGATGTTGTTGCTGGGAAATGAATCAATTAGGTTAGAAACTTTCCAGATTATTATTCCAAAGAAAAGCTTTTTGCTGTTTGGGAGAGTTCATTTAAAATCTTATAATATTGGCATTGATTACTTTGTCATTTTTAACAATTTTGTGAAGTAAACTTCTGTTGGGGCTGCTCAGAGAGACTGCTTAATTCAGTTATTACTTTGCAATACCGAGGCCAAGTATTGATGTGTTAATTGTCCTTTAGAAGGTTATCTCCGCTAAGATTCCCTTCCCCACCTAAAAAAAAAATCCTTGTGTCATTCACATCTCTTACATTTTGCATTTCAAAGTTAATCTAGAAAAGAGCTTGTATTTGTACTATACTAGTTACTAGTCAAGCCAATGAATTCCTAATCAAACATCTTCACCTTAATTTTGCTTTTAAGTAAGTTGTAGAGAAACAGGTCAAGCATATAAAAGTCCCTGGTCAACCTGCTATTTCTCAGCTGATGGGAAATGTCTCCTGTGTTTCCACTTATTACAAATTACTATGGTAAGAAAAGGGTGAGTCCCAACAATCATTAGTCAATCTGATAAAATAAATACAACCTTACTGGAACTGAATGACAGAATACTGTATTTCATTTCTTTCCTGAAATCCATTAACCTCTCTATCATATGAAAACTCTCACCTAATTTATTTTTATCTGAATACATATTTCTTTTATTATAATTTTCTGCATCACATGCTGTATTAAATGCACTCTACACTCATAGAGAAGTTAGGTGGCCCAGAAATTAAATAGCTATCCTGTCTAGTGATGACAAAATATCTCTCTCGAAAATAAAGACTATTGATGATAGTAATCTTAGTTTTGAGAAAATAGTTGTACAGAATAATACTTAAGGTTTCATTCATATAAGACAAAAATATCTCATTTCAAAGGTGAGTAACAGGAAATTGTCATAGCTTATATACTAAAGATTTAACTCAATGTCCCTCCTTTCTTCATTCATGAGTGCTTATAGAATAATTACCCTGAAATTATTGTTATATGTTTTATTATCCTAATGTGGATATGTTATTTATTTAATCTGAGTCTCATTACATAGTACAGGTTCTCCTCCATCTTGTGATCTTCCTGCCTCAGGTTTCCATGTTCTGAGATCATAGATGTGTACCAACATGCCTGGCTAAACTGGACATCTTATGAGAAAAATATCTGTAATATCACAGCAGTCATTCAGTATTTTCTGGAAATCTATATTTGTAATCTATATTTATGAACACAGTCAGGAAAGATAGTATAGATACTGCAAAGGAAACACCTCTTCTGTTCTGCAAAAATAGAAAGGAAAACATTAACAAAAGAAAGTAAAATATATGAGAAAGAAACTCACCCATTAATTCAGTTTTATAGCATTATAAAACAATGGGTTAAAAAGAAGTTTAATTACTTGTTTGTCTATTATGCATGATTGCAAAATGCTAAAACCCACAATTTCCCATTCATTTAGCTTGTCTTGATGAAGTAAGTGCATTGCATTTTATCAATGTCATATGGTATTTGTGGAAGTGAATTATTCATACCTGCAATTCATATAAAGATGATTGTGGTGGAGTTCAGCTTAATTGCAAGTTGGAATTCTAACCTCTGAGGGGTCCATTTTTATAAATCCGTGGTACTGTATGATATGAAGGATTGGATTTGCCAGAAGAAAGAGAAATCCTGTGGGATTCCAAGAGAAATTCTTTTTTTCCATAAATTAGAGTATGCAGAAGAGGCAGGAAATTATTTGGATTTGGGGAAAACTTGGAATGAATATCTTTCAACCATTAAAACCTTAATGATATATGCTATGTATAGACTAATGCTGTAATTTAATACATTTGGCATTTCTCCCACTTCCATTTACTCCAGAAGTATGACTCCCAGAGGTGGGTGATGAAATTTCTCTGGGAAAAGGTCAGTCAAAATATAGGTTGTTACAAACAATTGCACGAAAGCAAAAACATTTGAATACTTATCTTGAGGTGGCTTTCACCTAACATCAACTTATCTGACTTTTTCTGCTTGTCTCAAACATATACTAATTATTGCAAAAAACGGAAACTATGGGACCTATGTTTCTTTGGGCCTGGCTTACTTCACTTAATATAATTTTTCCAAGTCTTTCCATTTCCTAACAAATGGGGCAATGTCATTTTTTTCTGATGGAGGCATAGAATTCCATTGTGTATATATAACACATTTTCTTGATCCATTCATCTACTGAGGGGCATCTGGATTGTTTCCATATCAGCTATTTTAAATAATGCTGCAATAAACATAGTTGTGCTGGTAGATTTAGTATGGTCTTGCTTGTGATCATTTGGGTAAATGCCCAAAAGTGGGATTGCTGGGTCATAGGGGAGCTCTATGTGAAGTTTTTTGAGGAACCTCCATACTACTTTCCTAAGTGGTTGAACAAGTTTACACTCCCAACAAGAATGCAGTAAGGTTCCCTTTTGTCCACATCCCCTCCAGCATCTGTTGTTATTAGAGTTCTTGATTATAGCCATTCTAACTGGGGTGATGATTTCTTTGTTGCTTTGTATGTCCTTCCCTCACAGTATAACCCTTGTTTCACTGTATTTGCTGTTGGTATAGTTTGTGGAGAAGGGAAAAAACAAACCGTTTAAATAGGAATACAGGTGCACGTATTGCAACAATGAGATATACAAATCATTATGTGGAAAAACGAACTTTACAACTTTGGCCGTTGGGAGGGGGGAAGTATGCGGGGATGGGAGGGGGGAGAGATGGGAAGTGATAGGAAGGGGAAACAAAGGAGGAGGAAACAATGCTTGATAAGAAATGTACTCATTATCTTGCCCATGTAATTGTAACCCCTCTGTACTGTATTTTCACAATAAAAAAAGAAAAAAAATATAGGTTGTGAAAATTAGGAACAAATTTTTGAACAGTGGAAAACAGCAATATATTAATTGTTTTGATAAGCACAATTTTTTTGATGGGTGCCCAAATAGGAATTCTTCAACTGTATTTTTCTTCTGTACTCTTTCTGTCCCCTCCCCTCTAAACATACACACACACACACACACACACAGAGAGAGAGACTGCATTAAATATAACTCAAATATTCAAATCAGATTAGTATTTCCATTCCTAGTTTACATAAAGAGTTCTAACTGTCCCAGAAGTTTTGAAGTAATTAATTATTCTAGTACTAATGCTCCCCCCTAAAACAACTAAATAAATCATCTTACATGAATACCACAGAAACAATAGATCCCTTATTTTTGAGCCCCAAGTGGAAAATATTACAATATTTCAATAAATTGTATGGCTCACTTTATATGTGTTTATTTTCAGAGGCCATTCATCTGGATCCATTTGGTTGTAACAAGAATAAACTCTATTGAGATTAATCAAAAGAGAAAATATTGAAACCATACAGTTTACAAAGAATACTGCAGACAAAATAAGTGGAAGAAACACAGAAACCAGGACTTTAGAGTCTAGAAAAACAATTTTTGTAGGAATAATCATATTTTGATAATCTGGGAAATTTTCATTTTGGAATACTTAACGTAGTCCAATACAAAAATAACAGCTTTGTTTCATATCTCTTTAGAATATTTACGCCATTGAGTGGTGATTCTTAGTGTGATATCAAGCTATATCTGTCAAAGATATACAAAAATTATAGTCCTGAAAATAGAATAGAGATTTTCAGTAAGATAGTAAACAGTGCTATGATTCAAAAAGTAGTGACCTGAATAAAGAAGATAAAATAAAACTTAGTACTTATTAGTTCTTGTACTGTATTTTACATAGTTATTTCACTTAATTGTTACAGCAACCAGGTAAGTAAAAATGTTTCACTTTACAACTGAGTAAATGGGCATCATTTCTGCAAAACACAGTCTGCAAATGATTCTTTAGGATTTGAAGCCAGGCAGAGTTGTTCTTTAAAATCCATTGTATTATATTATTTGTCAAGCAAGGCATTATGACAAAAATTGAAGCTATGACATTTAAAAAATTCTCCTGCAAAATTTTAGAATGAGATATGCTAAAACAAAAATATTTTTCACCCTAAGTATCGATGTGAAATTTTAATGATGAGCTGTACATATTTTAAAACTCAAAATTGATTAAATGTGAGTCACAGGAAGAAATCCATTTTATATCACAGCCCAGTGCCCACATATTTTCATTTATACAAGGAAAACAAAAAATATTATGAAAATAATGTACTTTACCATATGTAACATAGTTGATATTCTATCACCTTTTTAAAAAGTGCCTGCCATTGCCTAGAAACTTGATTTCTGAATCCACTAACATGCTTTAGTCCCCAATCTGAAAAGCACTTTGAGAATGATGTATTTAGCATCCAGTTCTACTTCTTTTTAGTTTCTAATTACAATTGGATTTTCTAATTACTAACTACAACTGAAAGAAAAAAACCTAAACCTTTAATTCTACAAGTTTGTGAACAAGATCCTTTTTTTCTAGAATGTAGGTATCAGTAGTTTCAAAGCAATTTTCTTCTTACTCAACCTTCTTTAAGTCAGTTCCTCTACTTCTCTAGAAGGTACCAGTGTTATATTTGTATCATTTTAGGTGTGAAAGTTACAAAATGAGGATGGACATGCTCTTAAGAAAATTTAATAAAACTATAGCAAACACCTCTACATGGAAAAAAAAAAACTATCCAAAAGCCACAATGAACAATGTTGGTCCATTAGCGTCAGCAGTAGTTTCTACAATTATTGTGTAGATGGTGGTTATATTGGAAAAAAATCACAGAGAGAAAACTTTTCCTGTGTATTTGCCTATTTGATAATTTATTGATGGACCTAAAATTTAATGAAATTTTAAGAGAGAGAGAAAAAAATCTGATTGTTATTGAAAGTAGGAATGTTCATAATACCAATAGAATATTGGTCTTACCAAATAAATAAATAAACAAATGAATGATTGAGAACCAAAAAGTTATGAAGAGGAAATTTATGCATGCATGTCTGAAGTAATTTCTTAAGAACTTTGTAAAAACCCTGATAAGATTTCTTCTCAATTTTTATCCACTCCATTTTCTGTGTGACTTGTACTGTCCATAGATTTCTAGAGCAATGTTGATCTTTAATGTTCCTTAGAACTATAACAATGACCAGTATACATTACAGACCACATCTTAGAAATGTCATCTCCATCAATTAATTGATGCCAATTCCCACCTGTGTCAAAGAACAATAGATTTTATTTTCCAATTCTTAAAAAAAATATTTTTGACACATTTATACCCACAAAAAGCAATGAATTTTACATTCCAAATAAATTAATTTCTTTCTTCTAGTCTTTAAAAACTTCTCTTATAAATATGTTAGAAACAATAACATGAAAGAAAACAAATTTGAATACTTATCTTGGGGTTCATTTCACCTAACATCAACTTATCTGAACTTTTCTGCTTGTCTCAGACATATACTACTTATTGATTGTCTCAGACATATTTATAAGATGATTTCTTTGTTGCTTTGAATGTCCCTCAGCCACGGTATAACCCCCCCCCCTGCTTTCACTGTATTTGATGTTGGCATAATTTGTGGAGGGGAAGGGAAAAAACAAATCGTTAAAATACGGATACAGGTGGACCCATTGCAAATGAGATATACAAGTCGTTATGTTGAAAAACGAGCTTTACAACTTTGGCAGGGGGGTGGGAGGAGTGAAGGGATGGGAAAGGGAAACAAAGGAGGAGGCAACAATGATTGATAAGAAATGTACTCATTATCATGCCCAGATAATTGTAACCCCTCCATATGGTATTTTCACAATAATAAAAAAAAACTTCTCTTTGAATTAATTACACCTACAGTAGAGTTTAGTAGGAGTATTCCTGTACAATGTTGTGTTGTTACTAAAGAGATATTATTATACTTGAGAATTTCTAATTGTTTTTTTAGAGTTGACAAAGGTATTTCTATTGCATCTCATAATTTGAAACATTGAAAACTTTATGTATATCTTAGATTTCTCTTACTTGTACTAAGATATTAAACCATGACTCTGAATGGATTCTACTCTATTAAAGACATGACCTTTGTTTCATATGTTTCAATCCTCTTAATATACTTTTTTCTTGTTTTTGTAAATTTTGTTATTATGAACCACAATAATTGTTAGGGGACAAATAGATTTGTACAAACTTCCAGGTGACCTAGTCAATAAAAAATCTTTATGTTTTTCTTTCTAGTCTAAATCTTCCTTAGTTTACCCTTTTGTCTTTAAGTTGTTGTACAAAGGAGTCGTCATTAAACAAACCACTTTATGAATGCTAGGTGTCTTGATCAATGTCATCCATCTTGATATGCTCTCCCTTCTCTAGCTTACTGTTGAGAGGTAGGGAGGAGGGAAGGGAAAGTTGGAGAAAACAAGAAAGAGCGTAACAATATTGGACAAGAAATGTACTCATTACCTTACTTATGTAACTCTAACCCATCTGACATCCCGTTGTAATAAAATACAATAAAATGTATAAGAAAGAGGACCAGGAGGAAGATGGCGGAGAAGAGGCTGGGGGTAAGCAAACTCTCCTGTAGAAACTAATATTAGTATTCCAGTGGAAAACCTAAAGCTTAAGAGACACATCAAGTGTGCTATCATAGTACAGGGAGTTTGACCAGAGAGGAAAAACTCAGGCAGCTCAGTTAAGGACACAGATTCTAGCAAACCCGGTTCAGGGCTGCAGCAGTGGCAGCAGCAGCAGGGGCTACCACTGGCTGCCATATTCAACACAGAGAGCTCAGGACAAAGGCACCAGAGCGGGTTCTACTTATTGCCTACTCAAGAACAAAAAAGTAGCAGACAGTCACAGAGGCAGCTCTGCATAGGTGGGGCAGACTCTCCTTAGCAGGTAAACAGAGCAAGAGGTTACCCTTCCCAGCTGCTGTACAGGAAAGTATTCTGGCCCTTGAGCAATTGGAAACTTGGTAGGCATAAATCCTGAGATTGGCTCCAGGCTCGGCTGCTTGAGTCTCTCAGGAGCTAGGCCATCAGGGTAAAGCTGACAGGACAAAACCCAACTTACAACCTAACACCTCTCACAGCAACTCAAAGCAAGACAAAACAGCCACTTCCCTGTTTTGTGATACTCAAAGTAGATCACTGCCCCACTGAACTAGCCTGGGATGTGGGACATAAAATCTCTGGTGAAGCAGAGCTTCCATCAGCCTGCTGAAACAATCTGATTAAAGAAACCAAGCAAGCCACAGGAAAACCAAATACCACAAGCAAACCAGAGACTCCACCACCAAGAGACTGGCTAAGGACACAGGAGAGATACAAGAACCACACCTGCTGCCCCCCAATTTTTTCCAAAGAACTTTTTTCTACCTTTTTTAAAACTGTTGTCTATTTTTCTCTGGTTTTCTTGTATTTTTTTTGTTGTTATTGTTGTTTTAATATTCTCTTTATACTATTTTCCCTTTTTGTCCTTTTAGGTTTTTTGTTTTTGTTGTTGCTGCTGTTCTGTTTTGTTTATTGTTGTTCTGTTCAGCCCGAATTATACACCTCTCTTTGATTATTAGACCTTATTCCTCATTATATCCATACTTAATTCAGACATTGAATACCCAATTCACAAGCTCCCAACCTTAACCCCATTAATTGTAGAATTATTTCTTTATGTTTATATAATTTTAAGTGTTTCATTTTAATTTATTATTTTTATCTTTCCTTTTGCTTTATCACTCTTCTTTCCTTCTATCCCTGCCCTTTCTCCAAGTCACTCTCTCACTTTGCCTCCTTATGTTGCTCCAATCATTTTCTCCACAGAATTCTCCCTAAACATATTAATTTCTGTTCTGTTGACCCCTTACTTGATTTTTTTAGTCCATTGATCCCTAGCTGTGTGTTGTTGAACTAGTTTGTATCTGGATAAAAAATTTTGTGCAACTACAGGTCTCTGGTTAATACTTGCCTTAAAATAGTGTTGTGGCTCAAAATCACTTGGCTATCATACCTAAATGGGCAGAACAAGGAGGAAAACAAGAAAAATGGCAAGTCCAGGTATTTCAACTCCTACTCATGACAATCAGGCAACAGAACAGTCAATGAATAACCCAGAAGAGAGTTCCCAAAATGCTCTACAAAAATACTGGTAAAAATGCTGAATGAAAAGTTTGAAAGCCTGCCAAAGTCTCACTATGAGTGAGGCTAACCAAAGACTAATACAGGAATATTGTGAGCATAATGAGGCTAACCAGATTAATACAGGAATATGGTAAGCATGGTGAAGCTAATCTAAGATTAATAGAGGAATTGCATGAACGGGATGAGAACAGACAGAGATTAATTGAGACATTGATGGAATCTACAAACAGAGAGCTAGACCAATCCAGGGAGGTCACAAAGGGAATGCTGAATGAAGCCCAACAGAAGAAAAGGGAGTCCAATGAAACCATAAACAATCAACTAAGGAATTTGAGAATGAACACTGAAAACCAAATTAAGAAAGAAAAGAAGTCCTTGCAAAATTTAAAACAAAACTCCAACAGAAGCCAGCAAATCATACCAATTATAAGGAAAGAAATTAAAAAAGTAAAAGTCTTGACAGTGGGTTAGACCATGCAGAAGATCGAATCTATAAGATTGAAGACAATCTAGATATTATAGTGAAAGGACAGAAAATTATTCAAGATAAATCCAAGAAATTTAATAGATCTATTCTACATTTAGAAGACACCATTAGAAGGATTAATTTGATGATAATGGGTGCAGAGGAGCACCTAGAGACAGAATTTAATGGTCTAGGAAATTTGTTTAACAGGATCCTAGAAGAGAACTTCCCAAACATGTAAAAAGAATCCTTTAGAACCCCAAATAGACCAGACCACAACAGGATATCCCATTGTCACATTATAATCCACACAGGATCAATTCAGACCAAAGAAAAGCTCCTCAAAGCTGTCAAGGAAAAAAGATCAATCACCTATAAAGGGAAACCAATTGAAATAACTTCAGATATCTCAGCAGAGACAATTAAAGGAAGAAGAACCTAGAATGATGTATGCCACGCCCTAAAAACAAACAACAATCAACCAAGAATACTGTACCCAGCTAAACTATCCTTCAAAGCAGCAGGTCAAATAAAAACCTTCCACAGCAAAGAAAACATAAACAGTATATCTCCACCAAATCAGCCTTACAAAAGATATTTAAAGATGTCCTACACATAGAAAACCAACAAGAGCACAATAAAGACAAGGAACAGCCCCCAAATAGAGAATCCAAGAAGAATAGGAAGAACCCAATTGGCACACCCCCAAGAAGGTGGATAACATGGCAGGAACTAACAAACACCTATCAGTCCTAACTCTCAATAGTAATGGATTTAACTCTCCCATTAAGCAACATAGACTGTCTAGTCGGATCAAAAAGCAAGATCATTCTATCTTCTCCCTTCAAGAAACACACCTTGTCCACAAAAACATATTCTGAAAGTGAAAAGCTAGAATAAAATCTACCAAGCAAACAGTCTCCATAAACAGGCAGGAGTTGAAATCCTAATTTCAGATAAAATAGAATTCAAATTAAAATTAGCAAGAAGAGATAAAAAAGGTCATTAAATATTAATTAAAGAATGATTCCTTCAGGGGATATTACAATTCTAAGTGGCTATTCACCAAACAAGGGAGCATCCAAATTTTTCCAACAAACACTATGTTCCCTCAAATCACACATTGATCCAAAGACATTGATTATTGGGGACATTAACACACCACTATCCCTGCTGCATAGATTAACCCGGCAAAAACTCAACAGAGAAACCTCAAAAATAAATAACTGCATAGGTCAATTAGACTTATCAGACATCCACAGAATATTTCAACCAGCAGTATCAGAATATATGTTCTTATCTATAGTGCATGGAACATTCTCCAAAATAGACCACATTTTAGGTCACAAAGCAAAATTGTCCAAATTCAGAAACATTGAAATTATGTCTGCATTCTCTCAGACCACAAGGGAATAAAATTAGAAACTCAAAACCAAGAGCCACCAAAGAAAATCCTATAACACATGGAGGCTGAACAGCACACTGTTGAACTACCCATGGGTCATGGAAGAGATTAGAAAGGAAATTCAAATGTTCATGCTATTCAACAAAAATGAACACACAAATTACCAGCTCCTCTGGGACACAGCAAAGGCAGTACTCAGAAGTAAGTTTATAGCTCTGACTACATACATTAACAAATTACAGATATCAGAAACCATCAATTTAATGAGGCATATACAGTTCCTTGAAAAAGAGCAACAAGCTAAACCCCAATCCAGTAGATGAAAAGAAATAATCAAAATTAAATCAAAATTAAATGAATTAGTGTAAAAAATACTATAGAATGAATCAACAAAACTAAGAGATAGTTTTTGGCAAAAAAATAATAAAATTCAGAGCCTTAGGCATTCTTATCAGAAAAAAGAAGGGAACACACTCAAATAAACAAACTCAGAGCAGAGAAAGGAAACATCACTACAGAAACAACCAAGATTCAGAACATCTTAAGGGTATATTACTCAAAGATTTAGGCTAATAAGTGTTTGAATCTGAAAGATATGGATGCATTTCTAGCAAATATTGGCATGCCCAAACTAAACCAAGATGATTTAAACCAAATTAACAGACCCATATCAAGCATCAAAATAGAAACAGCAATAACAGACTTCCTACCCAAGAAAAGCCCAGGACTGGATGGATTTACAGCTGAATTCAACAAGGCCTTCAAAGCAGAACTCACAATATTCCTCCAACTCTTCAATGAAATTGAAAATAAAAATTCAGTACAAAACTCTATGAAGCTATTATAAGCCTCATCCCAAAACCATGCAGGGACTCATCAAAGAAAGAGAACTATAGACTCATTTCATTGATGAACATCAATGCAAAACTTCTCAACAAAATTCTGGCCAATCAATTTCAACAACGCATCAAAAAATCATACACCATGATGAAATAGGATTCATTTCAGAGATGCAAAGCTGGTTCAATATACACAAATAAAATATCAACAATAGCAAGGATAAGAACCACATGATTATCTCAATAGAGGCATAAAAAGCATTTGAATTGTCCAACATCTCTTTATGATGAAAGCTCTGGAAAAACTAAGAATCCATGGAACATTCCTCAATATAATAAAGACTGTGTATGACAAACCTACAGCCAGAATTATACTTAATGGAAAAAAGTTAAAGCCATTTCCTCTAAATTCAGGAACGCGACAAGGATGTCCACTCTCTCCACTTCTTTCAACCTAGTATTAGAATGCCTAGCTAGGGCAATGAGACAAGGTGCAGATATAAAGGGAATCCAAACAGGGAAAGAAGAAGTAAAACTCTATTTGCAGATGACATGATCTTGTATTTGAAGAACCCCATTGACTCTACTCCCAAGTTACTTGAGCTGATCAGAAACTAGCAGGGCATCAAATTCACCCTCAGAAATCAATGGCATTCTTGTATGCCAATAATGAGAAGAGTGGCTGAAATCGGGAAAGCAACCCCTTTTGTAATAGTCCCACAAAAAATAATACACCTAGGAGTTAACTTAAATTAATAGGTGAAGGACCTCTATGACAAAAACTTTAAAAATCTGAAAAAGGAAATTAAAGCAGAACTAAGCACGTGGAAAAACCTCCCATTCTCCTGGATTGGGAATAATACCATCATGAAAATGACAATACTGCCAAAGGCTATATACAAATTCCATATGATACCTATCATTATCCAAACCTCATTCTTCAAGGAAATAGAAAAATCAATCCAAAAATTCATATAGAACAATAAGAGACCCTGAATAGCAAAAATAATTCTTAGCAGAAAAAACAGTGCTGGAGGAATAACAATGCCAAACTTCAAACTCTACTACAAAGCTTGGTATTGGCACAAGAACAGACCTGAGGACCAATAGAATAGCACCAAAGACCTAGAAATGAACCCACAGATTTAAAGCCACCTAATTTTTAATAAGGGAGCTAAAAAATTAGAATGGAAGTAAGACTGCCTCTTTAATAAGTAGTGCTGGCTAAACTGGTTAATCACCTGTAGAAAACTAAAGCTAGATCGCTATATACCACCCTGCACCACAATCATCTCCAAATGGATCAAAGACCTGAAATAAAAGCAGACACTCTGAAAACATTACAGGAAGGAATAGGAGAAACTATAGGGCTCCTTAGCATGGGCCAAAATTTTCTTAATACAGACCTAGAAACACAACAATCAAAGAAAGATTGGACAAATGAGATTGCATGGAACAGCAGAGTTTCTGCAGGGCAAAGCACATAGCTAGCAAGATCAGTAGAAAGCCCACGGACTGGGAGAAGATCTTCAGGAGCCATAGAATGGACAAGGGTATCATATCTAAAATACACTTAGAACTAAAAAAATTAAATCTCCCAACAACAAATACTCAAAGAAACCACTGCCCAATATACAAGTGAGCTAAAGACAAAGAGAGACTTCTCTGAAGAGGAAATAAAAATGGGCATTAGAAACATGAAGAAATGCTCAACTTCTCTAGCCATAGAAGAAATGCAAACCAAGACAACATTGAGATTCCACCTTACTCCAGTTAAAATGGCTATTATCAAGAAATCTAATAACAATAGATGCTGGAGGGGATGTGGCCAAATGGGAACCCTATTGCACTGTTGGTGAGAGTGTAAACTTGCTCAACCACTTTGGAAAGTAGTATGGAGGTTCCTCAAAAGACTCCATATAGAGCTCCCCTATGACCCAACAATCCCACTTTTGGGCATTTACCCAAATGATCACAAACAAGGTCATACCAATTCTACCAGTACAATTGTTTATCTTTGCATTATTCACCGCAGCTAAGATATGGAACCAACCCAGATGCCCCTCAGTAGATGAATGGATCAAGAAAATGTGTTATATATACACAATGGAATTCTATGCCTCTATCAGAAAGAATGACATTGCCCATTTCTTAGGAAATGGAAAGACTTGGAAAAAATTATATTAAGTGAAGTAATCCAGGCCCAAAGATACATAGATCCCATGGTTTCCCTTATTTGCAATAACTATTACATGTCTAGGGTAAGTAGAAAAGGTCGAAATCTATGTATATATAAGATGATGTTAAGTGAATGATCCCAAGAAAGGGACACAAGTGGGCTTTTTCTTTTTTGCGATTGTTTGAAACATACTTAGTATGTACTATGTGATTCTTTTGTTTCTTTTGTATGTTCTTCCCCCACGCTATAACCCCTGATTTCACTGTATCTGATTCTGGTGTCCTGCATCTTGTGTATACATTTTTCTAATTTGGGGAAGGGAAGGGATATAACAAAATGCTTAAATAAGGATACTGGTTGACCCATGGTAACAATGATATATACACGGAAATTTACAACCTTGTGGTTGGGGCTCGGGGAGGGGGTAGTTGTGGAGGTGTGAGTTAAGTGATGGTAGAGGAAAAACAAAGGAGGAGGCAACAATACTCCATAGGAAATGTACTCATTACCTTGCTCATGTAATTCTAACCCCTCTGTACAGTATTTTTACAATAGAAAACATACAAAAAAAAAGGATACCGGTTGACCCACTGTAACAGTCATATGTACAAGACACTTTTGAAAACGAACTTTACAATTTTGGGTGGTGGTGCGGGTAGGTAAGATTTTGGGAGGTAGGGAGGGAAGGGTTGGTAGGAGAAAACAAAAGAGGAGATACAATGTTTGGTAGGAAATGTAGTAATTACCCTACTCATGTAACCCCTCTATACATTTTTTTCAATAAAAACATATATGGAAAAATGTATAAAAACACAAGATTACAGATTATAAAGCTTTGGCACTTCATTTACACTATAAATTTTACAGGATTTATTTTTGAGGCATCAATGTTTGAGTTCGTGAATTGTACCTCGTAGAAATTCAATCTACCACTTGAGCCACACATCCAGCCATTTTATATTTATTTTCTCCAATGGAATCTTGGTTTGCCTAGGACTGGCTTCAACAGATGTTAAGTGTAGAGTAGGCTAAATTAAGATGTAACACCAGTTAAGTATGTTTAATGAAATTTTGACTCACTCTATTTTGAATTTTTGATGTGTTTCTTGTTAAGTAATCCCATCATAAGAAACATTTATATGTAAAAAGAAATAACCTTTGTTTCATAAACAGTAAAATTTCACAAGTGTAATATAGATTAATCTCGTGTCCTAATTTCCAATAAGATTTTATAAAAAATAGAAGCTAGAAAATGTGAGCCATACCATTTGTTGGACCTGGAACTTTTATCTTTTATAAACACAATCTCCTTGTAGGACAAGATGCACCTAAGACAAGAAGTCATTGGCTGCTTAACTACAAGAATTTGTTGAAAATCTCCAATGACCCCTATATAAAATAAGAGAGTACTACTACATATCATTTACATTGATAAATGTCTCTTTTAATTTTCTGTTCCAGGAAACCTTTAAATATTAACTGAAGTTTTATTATTTAAAAAAGGGAAAATTAAAAAATCACTTTTCACATATTAATATGTATTGCTCTAATATAAAGAGAATTACCAACTCATTTAATAAAGAGGATGTACTTTTATTTTTTAGGGAATAATGATTCATTATATTTACTCAAGGGATATAGTACCTTCTGGTGTTGGCAGCTGCCAGATTGTTTCAGCACCTTCCAATACTTGTTAGTGAATTGTAGAAATACTGACAACTTCATGAACATCGGTGATTCTTTTTTTTTTATTGTGAAAATACTGTACAGAGGGGTTACAATTACATGGGCAAGATAATGAGTACATTTCTTGTCAATCATTGTTGCCTCCTCCTTTGTTTCCCCTTCCCACCCCTTCCCATTCCCCCTCCAACCCTCCCCCCCATATCAGTGATTCTTGTACTTGTGCTAAGATATATACCCTAAATTTCCCCAAATATAAGGCAAACCAATATAAAACATGTATGTCATTATTGTCATTTTAGTTTCTAAATTGTACTCTTCCTATATTTCTAGATGTTCTTTTCTTAACTCCTGGCAATGAATATATGTGTGTGTGTATATATATATATATGTATTTGTAAAAAAAATATTTTTAAATAGCTCTAGACTTGCAGATTTATGGCAGAGATAGTGCAGAGAGCACCACTTTCCTTCAAATCCAATTCCCCTGCCACTTACACTAGAATGATGTATTTTTACAATTAATTAATTGATATTGAGCATTTTCTTTCATTTAAAATTATAATTTTATTGTCTTTAAGTATTCATACAAAGAAGTAACAATTCAAATTGGTTTATGAGTACTGAGCATCTTCATCAATATTACCCCTTCAACTGTTTTCTCTCCATCTCAATCAACCCCATGCATCCCTCAATTTTTCTAGCTTTATTTTGACATGTATAATGAAATAGAATGATTATATTCTCAAACTTCTCTTTGTTGGTCTACTGCCTTTGACCTTCCTCATCCCTGGTCCCTCAAGTACCAGCTTCTTAATATTGATTTTGTTAGACTGTATGTTAGTTCTTCAAAGGAGTTACATCATTGGAATTCTCCCTGCCTATAGCATATATGAATTTGTATACATATACATATACATTGGTAAATTAGACTCAAGTTCTACATATGAAAGTAAACATGAATCCTTTGTCTTTCTGGGCCTGACTTGCTGCACATAATATTTTTTTTCTGGGTCCATCCATCTATTTCTTTGCAAATATCATTTTACTTATTTGATGAGTGAAATGACCAATAGACTCATGAAGAAATGCTCAATTTGTCTGGCCATAAAGTAAATTCAAATCAAAACAATACTGATATTCCACCTAGCTCTATTAAGATTGGCCACCAACAAAAATACAAATAGGATCACAGTTCAAAGCCAGCACTTGCAGGAAAGTCTGCCAGATTCTTATCTCCAATTAACTACCTGAAAACCAGAAGTAACACTGGCTCAAAGTTGTAGAGCACTAGCCTTGAGCAGAAGTGCTCAAGGATAGCTCTCAAGCCCTCAGTTCAAACCCCATGACTGACAAAAAATTCAAATGAAAAGAGATGAAGTTATGAACATGAAGGAAAGGAACCCTAATAAACTATGGGTGGCAATGAAAACCACTGTAGAAACCAGTTTGAATATTCCTCAGAAAAATAGCATACAATTGACCTACGATTTAGCAATATCATTCTTGAGCATTTTCTTTAACTGAAATCCATACTTAGTTTAGATCTCCATAGTTTTCACTGACTGTCTTTTTCTGTTGAAAATGTTGATTTGCACTTAGTTCTAATGGCTACCTAGTCTTCCCTTGACTGTTGAAGAGTCTTAGAAAATCCTTCTTTCTTATGACTTTCAGAATTTGAATACTTGTCAGCTGTTTTGTAACATGTTAATCATTTCAGGTTTGTCTGCTCTTTAAATGTTCCCAATAGACTGAGATTATGTGGTTTTTGTAAAACATACTATACTCATCATATGATATCAATGATACATATATTAGCAATGGGACTCATCACTATTGACATGAAACCATTATAAGGGTTAAAACTATTTTCAAGTTTTACCAAACATGTTTCTCGCCTTTTCTATCCTATGCTTTTTGTAAGAGAAATACATACATATTTTAGGAATGAGAGCTTTTACTCTGTCCTTAAGAATAGCTTATTTACGTAATTACTTGGAATATTTTAGAAACCCACCTTGCTTACCTGTAAATTTCAACTCTAGACATCAACTTCAAACATCCATTATCCATTTATTTAATCATTAGTATTGTTAACTTAAAATTTTGATCTTCTAAAAATGTATAATGATAGTTCACTTTAATTTATAATTCCTTAATGATAAGTAGTATAGAGTATTTTTCATATATATATATATATATATATATTAATTGTGAAAATACCGTACAGAGGAGTTACAATTACATGGGGAAAATAATGAGTACATTTCTTATCAAGCATTGTTGCCTCTTCCTTTGTTTCCCCTTCCTATTCCTTCCCATCTCACCTCCCCCGCCCCCATATACTCCCCCTTCCCCCCGCCAAAGTTCTAAAGTTCATTTCGACATAATGACTTGTATATCTCATTGCTGCAATAGGTCCACCTATATCCCTATTTAAATGTTTGTTTTTTCCCTTCCCGTCCACAAATTATACAAACATCAAATACAGTGAAAGCAGGAGTTATACTGTGGTGGAGGGACATAAAAAGCAACAAAGAAATCATCTTACAAATACGTTAGAAACAATTGCATGAAAGAAAAAAAAACATTTGAATGCATACTTCGGGTGGATTTCACCTAACATCAACTTATCTGATAGTATCTGTTTCAGACATATACTAGTTATTGCAAATAAGGGAAACTATGGGACCTATGTTTCTTTGGGCCTGGCTTACTTCACTTAATATACTTTTTTCCAAGTCTTTCCATTTCCTAACAAATGGGGCAATATCATTCTTTCTGATGGAGGCATAGAATTCCATTGTGTATATAGACCACATTTTCTTGATCCATTCATCTACTGAGGGGCATCTGGGTTGGTTCCATATCTTAGCTATGGCAAATAATGCTGCAATAAACACAGTTGTGCTGGTTTGTGATCATTTGGGTAAATGCCCAAAATTGGGATTGTTGGGTCATAGGGGAGCTCTATGTGGAGTCTTTTGAGGAACCTCCATACTACTTTCCAAAGTGGTTGAACAAGTTTACACTCCCACCAAGAATGCAATAAGGTTCCCTTCTGTCCACATCCCCTCCAGCATCTGCTGTTGTTAGAGTTCGTGATTACAGCTATTCTAACTGGGGTGATGTGGTATCTCAATGTTGTTTTGATTTGCATTCTTTTATGGCTAGGGAGGTTGAGCATTTCTTCTTGTGTGTATTGGCCATCCTTCTTTCCTCTTCAGAGAAATTTTTCTTTAAGACTTTAGGCCACTTATTTATTGTGCAGTTGTTTCTTTGTGGATTTGTTGTTGGGGGATTTAATTTTTTGAGTTCCAGGTATATTTTAGATATGTGACCCTTGTGCATTGTATGGGTAGTGAAGATCTTCTCCCCATCCATGGACTTTCTATTGAGCTCGCTAGCTATGTCCTGTGCCATGGAGAAGATCTGCCATTTCGTGCAATCACATTTGTTCAACCTTTCTTTGATTTGTTGTGCTTCTGGGTCTCTAATAAGAAAATTTCAGCCTGTACCAAGTAGACCTAGTGTTTCTCCTATTCCATCCTGTAATGTTTTCAGAGTGTCTGCTTTGATTCTGAGATCTGTGATCCATTTGGAAGTGATTCTGATGCAGGCTCCTATATAAGGATCTAGCTTTAGTTTTGTACAAGTAGTTAACCAATTTTGTCAGCACCAATCAATTTTGCCAGCACCTTTCATATATATTTTTTATCTATGTATCTTCTTTGAGAAAGTATTCATTGGAATGCTTTGCCTCCACCCTACCTACTATTGTTTTTTTTTTTTTTTTTAGAATTCTTTTAGGTAGCCTAGATTGGCTTCAAACACACAATTCTCCTGTGTCAACCTCCTGATTGCAGAGGTAATACAACTGTGGGACTCCAGGCCCAGATAATTTTTGCCCATTTCTGATTAGGCTGTTTGAATTATTACTTGGTTATCAGAGTTTATTGTGAATTTTATAGATAAATCTTTTATTTTATGTGTTATAAAATTATTTCCTCATGGGGCTAGGAAGGTGGCTCAGTGGTTGAGTGCTTGCCTTGCATGCTTGAGGCTCTGGGTTCGATTCCTCAGAACCACATAAGCAGAAAAATCTGGAAGTGGTGCTGTGGCTCAAGTGGTAGAGCACTAGCCTTGAGCTGAAGAGCTGAGGGACAGTGCCCAGGCCTAGAGTTCAGGCACCATGACTGGCAAAAAAAAATATTTCCTCACAGTTTGTGACATATTTTTATTCTCTTCATATTGTCTTTAACAAAGGGGTTTTAATTTTAATAAAGTCGAATCTCAAAGTTTTCACGTGTGGAATATGATAGTGGTTTTACCTTTAAGATATACCACAAAGATACAAAGTCTATGTTGATTATTTCCTCTATTTTTTTGCAAGAATACCTATCTATATCTATTTACACACACATATATCTATCTTTGCAATGTAACATAATTATTTTGCATTCTAAATTCATTTTTTTCTGAAAGGTATATGATCTATATTTCTAGGTATACTTGTTTGCATATTAATGCATCAATGTGAAATTTGCACATTATTGAAATTGAAATAAAAATTTTTACTTATTTGAAAATTTTGTTATTTTCTTTTTAATGACATTTGTTTCTTCATTTGTTTCTGGTTTCTCTATTTTGAGTCATTGATCCACTCAACTATTATTTTGCTAATAGAACTCTTTTGCTTGTTGGAACCATATACTAGGTCTTAAAACATGTTTGTTCAAGACCTTTAACTTTGATTTGCTTGAGCTTTTTGTTTATTATTTTGGGCCTTCGACTTTTTATGTAAACTCTATAATCAGAAGGTTAATACAAGTAGAATAATTTATTGGGATTTTGTTTGAGATTCCAATCCAACCAAGAATAAATTTAGGATCAATATATATCATATCAATATTGGGTGATCCAATTCATGAACAAAGAATTTATTAAGATATATTATATTCATAAACTCCTTTATTAATGGCAATTATTTTGTATAACTATTTAAAACAATTTGAATCTCTTTTTGTCGGTTGTAGGGCTTGAACTCTGGGCTTGGGTGCTGTCTCTAAAACAATTTGGAAAATTTTAAAAGAATAACTTTCAGATTCCTTTATTTTAAAAAGTTTTAGACTTTCGCATATTTGTTTACATGATAGGCCAATGACTATTTTATTAGACTTATACCTGTGTATTGTATGGAGAAAACTATTGCAATTATAAATTATATTTTAAAATTTCAATTTCTTATTACTAGCATGTGGGAAAAGAATTGGCACTTTTATGTTAATTTTGCATCTTTGACATTACTTCCTAAATTCAAGAAGATTTCATTGTTGTGGTTAATTCTTCAGAATTTTCTATGTGTACATTTATATATTCTATGAATATAGCTATATTTCTTCCACCTTAATTTCTCTCTCTATATATTTTTTTTCGTTTTTTCCTACCCTAAGTATTAAATTAAAATTTCAAATAAAACTGTTCTGTTCCCTTCAGAAAAAAATATCCAGTTTCTCACATCTATATTAGATGCATTTATATATATGTGTGTGTGTGTATATATATATATATATATATATATATATATATATATATATATGTTCAAGCTAATATTTTCTGGGACATTTCTTATCATAATTTTTTTCCAAAATATTTTTTCTGTATCTATTTATGTTAACATATACATTTTTCTTTAGACTGTTGTTATGATAGATTATACTGATGGGTTTCTGAATGTTGAAGTAAAGTTATATTTTGTAGTGATGTTGATGATTAAAACGGACCATCATGCAAAATAAGTTTAGATATTGAGGCTGATAATGTCCTGTACACATAATAGCATATTAAAAGATTTGTTAAAGATGTATTAAAGACCTCAATGTACAATTTGTTCACTGCCACAGAAGCTCAAAAAAAACTTGAGGTACAGCAATGAAAATGCTAAATTTATATAGCAATGAAAATGTTGAATTTATGGCTTGAATGTCCTGCTGGTCAGAAACAAGGAAGCATGTTGGCTTTCTTATATTTTTGTCTCCTGTAAGGTAGTAAGAAAGGGAAATAAATTAATCCTCATTTTTTAAGACTGCTTTACCTTAATAGTATAACTAGGCGATTTTTTCACCCCCAAAAGTAGAATGAGGATTACATATTATAAATAGATGATGATGTAGACTAAGAAGTGCTGAAAAAACTGATCATTTTGAAGTTAATTATTTGACAAGACAAGGTATAAGGTAAAAATAAGTAACTTCTTTTTTAAGTTAACTACTTTTATAAGGTCATAGAATAACAGAAAAATTAGCTGGTTCACTTCAGGTTACTTTAGGTTACCTTTACAAAATGAAGATGAAAGGAAATGAATTTCACTATCATGCCATTTAAAAATGGCATATTTAGGAAAGAATGAGACAAAAAAGTTGTCATTAATGAAACATCAAACATGAAGTTAGACTCATTAGAGTTTCTTGCATATCTGAAACAAATCCCTCTTGGTGACAATGTATAATTTTTATGCATTTTTGAACTATATTTGCTTATATTTTATTGAGGGTGTTTTTCATCTAAATCCATGAAAATATTTGTCTTCTTTCTTTGTTGTAATGTCTTTATCTGAATGTGGCTTTAAAATAACATAACATCATAAAATGAATAAAGTGATATTCTAAGAGGTAGAATTGATGAATAGGATTGCTTCAAAATAAAAATAAAGTTCCTATAATGCAAAAGAAACAACAGAATGAAGAGGTAGTTAATTGGGACAATTGTGATGAATAGTGTGCTTTATCCCAGCATCTCAGGAAGTGGATATGGGGGACTCAATGACCTTATCTTAAAAAACAAGTTAACAAATACCTGAAGGTGATAACTTGTGCTTGTAATCCTAGCTAAATGAAAGTAGAGATAGGAGACTCACAATCTAAAGTCAGTTACTAGACACAGTCAAAAGCATAAGACTTTATCTGGAAAATAAAGTTAAAAGTTCTGATGGTTTGGCTCAAGTGGTAGAGAACTTGCCTAATAAGTAAAAGGCATTTTGCTTAAACTCGAGTACATTAGAAAAAATACGGTATAGAAAGGATAAAACATTTGCCAAATATTCATTCAACAGGAATCTGAAATAAATAAAGTACTAAAACTTTAAACTGTAAATGAGAAAATAATCTAATTGGTAAATGACAAATAAATATGTGAAAAAATTGTTCAACACTCTTAACCATCAGAGAAATCAATATAACATTGAGATTTCATTATGATTATGACATTCATGAAACAAAAAAACAACAAATGATGGTCAGGATGTGAGGAGAAAGTGGACTTTATTCACAAATGATTGGAATGTTAATTACTGCAGCTACTATGGAATTAGAAGTATTTCAAAAGGTTAAAAATATAAATTTAATGTCATCTAATTATACCACTTCCTGAGTATACAACAAAAACAGTGTAGCTAATTGTATAGATGACCATGATTTTTGCAGAAATATTTGTACATCAACTGACCAAAGGAATCAATCTAGTTACCCATCAACAGAGGTACTATTTTTCAGTCATAAAGAATAATGATATGTCACTTTCAGAAAAATGAATTGGACTAGATTTTATCTTATTAAAGAGAAGTGAAATCATATTGTTTTCAGGATGGTGGATAGAATTGGAAAAGATTGTATTAACTGAAAATAACAAGTCCTCTGAAGACAAGTATCACATATTCCCTCTTATACTTAGAAATGCATGAAACTAAAAGAGATCTACTAGGAATACAGAGACTGAAAGGTAGAAAGAATGAAGGATAATAGAAAGTAGTAATAGTGGTGGGCAAATATGATCAAAAGACTTTTTATATAATATATATAATATATTATAACATATAGATGATTGAAGTACATTATATATAATATAATTATATCATATATTATATTATATATTATGTTATATATATTATATTATATATTAGGTATTATATATAACTATATTATATATATTATATTATGTTATATATATTACATTATATTATATATTAGGTATTATATATGATTATATTATATATAATGTACTTGGATCATATATATGTGTGTGCCTTAACACACCCATATGTTGTTCTATTAATGTGTTCCAATTAAAAAATACTCCATTTGCTTGTAAGTTATATTTATAGTATTCCATATTTTAGTTTTTAAGTGAAATGATCCCCTTTCCACACCTTGTATAAATAATTATGTCTTCTCTATTGTTTTCATGGGTAGTCTGGCTAGTGGTTTACAAATTTCATTGATTTTTCTGAAGAACCAATTCTTGGTTTAATTGATTTTCTCTATTTTTCTCTGTTTTCAAGTTCATTGATTTCTGCTTCAAATTTTATTACTATTTTTCTCCTTGTGTTAAGGTTTCTCCTAGGCTTGAGTTTCTCTTCTTTCTCTAGATTCCCATGGTAGATTCACAGTTTACTGATTTCAGGTATTTTTCTAATGTATGAATTTAATATGACTAGCACCTCATAAAAACTGATTTAGCTGCATCCTTTGATTGTATGTATTTTAATTTTCATTTAATAAAGTGTTTTTATTTAGAGTTTTTATTTTTGAATCTGGGTATAGTGTAGAAATCTGTTGTTTAATTTCTAAAAATTATGTGCTGTTTTTAAATTTGTTTATTTCCTAGTTTAATTCCACTGTTGTATGATAACATATTTTTGTATGATTTCTTTTAATCAATGGGTTAAACTGAACTTTATGGTCCAAATTGGGGTTTGCATTTTAGGATTCATAGTTCACACGTATACTTCTACTGAGGAAAATGAGAACAGAGGGGTCACAGTTGGAGGCTAGCCCAGGCAAAAAAATTTTTGAGACATATCTCAAACATAACAAGCAAAGCCCGGGACAGAAATGTGGCACAGGGAGTAAAGCACCTGCCTCAGCAAGTCCAACTCTAGTAACCATGAGGTCTTGGGTTCAAATTTCAGTTCTGCACAAAAGTAAACAAAATGTGGTTTATCTTGGTGATTTATTCTATGCAGTTTTGTGAAAATGTGTACTTTGGTTACATGATGTATTTTATGAATAACATTTAACAGGCACACAGTTCTTAATTCTGATTTTAGAATTTCCTGTCTCTCTCAGCTGTGGAATTGTGGTTTTCACAGTGACTTCAGTTCTATAATAAATGCAAGAAAAGTCTTTGTGTCTGTATGTGGCTTTGTGGCAGAGATAACTACCAAATTCCTCACACGTTGAAACTTAAGCTGTAAATGATCCTTGGGAATCATGTGACTAATACTTTATTTTGCAAATAAATTACAAACATGTTTAAATACTAAACTTAAAAACATATTCAACCCCCCGAAAAAATAGACAACCCAAGAATAAATATGTCCAAGTAAAAAGTCAATACTATTACTAGTATCAAAGATCAAATAAAATAAAGGACGTAATTCTATAAGTTTTTATTACACTAGATAAGCAAAGTGATCTATTTTGTGGGTTTTCATAGTAGTGAGACACAATATTTATTGTGGATAAGTAATGCACTTATATTTCAAGTAGAATAATATCTAAGTTTCATATTTTTCTTTCAAGTTCCATTTTGACATTCAATTTTATATAACAAATTACTTTGGGGAACAATGATCAGTCTGAGATACATATTTTAATCATAAGAAATTTTCCCACATTAACTTCCCTTGCTAAACATGATACATAGAATTTTGGCAGAAACCACAAGAGGATATTCTTAACTCATAAATTTCCTTATAGTATAAAATTAATTTGAATTTTCTATAACAAAAACAGTGTTAGTAATTGTTAAAACTCAATACAAGAGTCAACATATTATAGAAGCAAAAGTTTGATTAGGCAAAAATTTGCTTAATCAAAATTTTAAAAATCACTAGAATATGCTCAGAGGAACTTGTTTATTTTCTTTGAACAATTAATTAACTATGGGGAAAAATATATCTGGATACTCTCCCATGATTAAAAAATGGTCTGTGGAAACAATTAATATCTAATTATATCAGAATTCTGTTACTTAAAATCTAAATTGCATATACCTACTAGCTCGAAACTTCTTGATCTAAATCAAA
This sequence comes from Dipodomys ordii, assembly GCF_000151885.1. Classification (NCBI taxonomy): domain Eukaryota; kingdom Metazoa; phylum Chordata; class Mammalia; order Rodentia; family Heteromyidae; genus Dipodomys; species Dipodomys ordii. The sequence goes on along the minus strand of NW_012267574.1, from coordinate 470,077 downwards.
AATATTTGCCTATTTACATTCACTGAATTCATAACTTAAGCTGAATTGATTATATGTTGTAGTTTTAAAATAGAATGCCTTAGAAATTTTAAATGAGAAAAAGCATTCAATTACTCAGTTAAACCATCTCTCTAATTTTATAGTTATAGAAACTGAGATTTAAAGATGAACTATGATTCATTTATGAAGAAGTATTATTAGTCATTCATTAAAATTTTATACTCAATATCAAAGAGACGTATTTGAATTCTGAAAAACTTGTGGAAAGTACACGTAAATATATTGGGAAATATATTGAGAAACCAAGTGACAAATAGCTATGGAAAGCCTCTGAATATGGACCAAGAAGAAAATCAAAATGAAGACAAATATATTTATTTGTACCAGGACTATTTTAGTAGTTCTTCCTTATCTGCAGAGCACATGGTCCAAGACATTCAAGGGATACCTCAAGCTGCATACAATACTGAATTTTATATGAACTTTTCTTTGACCTGTATATCTTGTAATGTTAATTTATTCTATCATGTTGTATATGCTAATGCCGCTTTTACATCACTATTCTTGTGCTTTCAAGACATTATTAATAAAATAAATACGACCTTAATACAAATTTCATGATAACATGAGATCATTTATTTGATAGCTGAAATAACTAATTAGCAAGACAGTTGCCTATACATTGTGGATGTGTTGAACAAGTTAATGATGCACATCCAGGAAGGAATGAAATGGAATGTCATACAATCTCATTAATCAAAACACTGCAATTTTAAATATATATGAAATGCTTATGGAAATTTTAATTTAATAATCTCACTGCTATTGATCATAGCTAATTAAAACTGTAGAAAGTGAAGCCACAGGGCTAGAAATGCGCCTTTGTGGTAGAATGCTTCCCTACCATGCAAGAAGCCCTGGTTTCAATTCCTCAGTACACATAAACAGAAAAAAAACAGAAGTGGCACTGTGGTTCAAATGGTAGAGTGCTAGCCATGAGCAAAAGTCAGCTCAAGGAGAGTGCCAAGGCCCTGAGTTCACACCCCAGGAATGGCAAAATAAAAATCCATAATTGAAAATGAAGCCACAGATTAGGAAAAAGGACTATATTGTGTTGCTTTGCCTGGTAGGAAGGTAAATATGTCACTCCTGGTATGTAACCAATTTCCAACCAGAATTATTTTTCCTTTGGAAAAACAAGAGGATCACTGTATTTTATCTGACTCCCAGGGATTGATTACAGAAGGTATTTGTGGAACAAAATCGAAAATAGACCTCAGAAAATTTGTCCAAATTAACTTAGTAGCTTGAATAATAATTCACTTCATCCAATTTATGCTGTGGCCATTGTGAGAAACAGTAGAGTAATGGGTTGAAAATTGTTAGATTATATCAATTGTGATCCTGAAAGGTGTGATAAAATTCAAATAAAAATTCTATTTAAAAAAATAAAAATTCAGGACATCTATGACTATCCTCAAAGCTGTGTGCCTCTGAACAATAATATCAGATGATATACACTTTGGAGAGAAAGTTGAGGAAAATTAATACACTACTAAAATCACACAACTAATCACTAAACAATAAATGAAGGAAGAAAAAGGAGAGAGAAAGAAAGAAAAACAAAGGCAAAGAAAGGTCAAAGAAAGAAATAAGAAGGGAAAGATAGAAAGAAAGGAAAGGAGAAAGGAAGGAAGGAAGAAGAAGTCATTGCTCACAGTTATTACAATACACTAACGAAAATATTCAGCTTACAGAAAAAAATTATGAGACTTGAGAAGGTACAAGAAGGTATTGCTTCTATGAGACAGACCAGATCAGGAAAAATAATAATTTAAATTACATATCATGAACATTGTCAAAGGAGTAAAAAAAATATACAATTAGAGGTAAAGTATTAAAATTATATGAAAAAGATTATCAATAGAAAGACCAAGACCAACAAGAGCAAAATAGAAGTCACAAATTTGAAGATTATTTGTTGAAGAAAAAAAATCATTAAAGGGCTTGTTGCTCACTCCTATAATCTCAATTACACAGGAGGCTGAGATTTGCGGTTTGAAGGCAGATGGAGCAAGAAACTCTAATATCAAATTAACCACAAAAAGCTAGAAGTGGAGTTTTGGCTCATGTGGTAGAGTACACAACCTTGAGTAAAAAAGCTCAGGGACAGTTCAAACCCCAGGACTACTGCTGCAAAAAGTATCATTAGAGTATATCAACTATAGTATCATTGAATGTGCAAAATACCTAATGGGAAAGTATAAAGCTATAGCAATATATTTTACAAAAAAGATAAACAAAAATTAGATAAATGAGTACAGCATCAAATAAAATTATACACAATGTGTGCCTCAAATAAGGATAAAAGAAAAAAGAGGCCAAAAATTTAAAAATAGTGACCACAACTTTAAAGTTATTTAAAATATAGTAATCTACATATCCAAAAGTCTAAGCAAATGCCTAGTCTGATTAACACAAAGAGGTTTATAGATAGAAAAAGATACATCAAAGTAAAAATAATCAAAAGTCAAAGAATAGAATAAAAGTCTTGAAAGCTGTTTTCCATCCCAACCCCACCCACAATGTGTGTATTTCATTTTCAACATAGTGTCTAGTCTATACCACTGCTGCATTTGCTCAGCCTTTGTCACACCATTTCTTTTCCCCCACTTACCCTGCCAAAGATAAAGAAAAAAATTGAAAAGAAAACAAAAACTGCAACCAAGTGAAAAAAAAAACCCTCTTATTTCCATATCTTGGAGTTCACTTCGATAAATATTTTATATGATTAGATTAACGTATGTATTGTGCCTTTGTGTTCCTTTCCTAAGAATATCCTCCTTTTTTCTCACTGTGTTCAATGCCGAGACACCTGTATAATTTGCCATGACCCAATGTATTTTTTTAACATCCTGTGTGTTTACTTGTAGATTTATAGACACATTCTAGCTACCACAAATGAGGGAAACCGTGCAACCTATGTATTTCTGGATCTGGCTTAATTCACTTAATATAAATTTTTACAAGTCTTTCCATTTCTTTATAAATGGAACAATATCATTTTTTCTGATGGAAGCATAGAATTCTATTGTGTATATATAATTTTCTTTATCAGTTCATTTATTGAGGGGCATCTCGATTGATTCTATATTGTGGCTATGGTAAACGATGCTCCACTGAACATGGCTATGCTGCTCACTTTCGTGTGATATGCCCTTGTTTGTGTTCTATTGCATAAATGCCCATGAGTGGAATTGCCGGGAAAGCTCTATGTTTAGTCTGTTGTTCTCTCCTCTTCTTCCCTCCCCCACCAAAAAATGTGAAAATGTCAACAAGATTCAATGTTTCATTTACGTTTATACATATAAAGTACTTTGATATATTCACTGTCATTCACCCTCTCCATGTGCCTTTCCCAATTATGGTCACTTATCCCTAAAAATTTTGTTTTACTTTCTTGATGTTCTTTTTGTGGTGTATTTTAATTGTACAAAGGTGTTTGCTGTGGTATTTCACAGGCACATATATTTTATTCAAACTAAACTTCTCTATTTCCTTCTCTTTTGCTGTCCCCACTACCCCCTACTGTGCCCTATTGTACAACTTTCAATGTACTTCCTTATGCCATCTGCCATATTCAATATTTTCCTCTTTTATTTTTTATTTCTTGTTCCTTCTCATTCGTCAAAATATCCCACAGTTACAATTTTGTAGAATAAACTATACATGCATGTACATTAGTATAGGCCTTAAATATATAGTATTTTAGTTCTGTGTTCCACCAATGAATGAAAGTGATATTAGCTTATTTCACTCAACATGGTGATCTCCAGGTCCATCCATTTTCTTGTAAATGACATATTTCTCATTTTTAAAAAAATTGTGTTTGTGGCTGAGTAATGTTCATGTTTATAAATATCTTTTTCTTTATCAACATTATTGGACACCTCAGCTGCTTTCACAGTCTAGCTATTAGGAACAGAGCTACAATTAACATGGTTGTGCCTCCAGTTTTTTAATATACATATTTACAATCCTATGTATATATGCCAAAGAGTGGCATAGTAAAGTGATCAGTTAGGTCTATTTTTCGATTTTTTAAAAGGAATATCCATAATGATTTCCATAGAACTTTCACTAGCTTACATTGCTACCAACAGTGTATGTATGTCCCTTGTCAACATTTAATGCTTTTTGGTGTTTGCCATTCTGTCTGGTATACAATGGAATCTTTGCTATTCTGTGTGGGGTGTTATAGAATCTTAGTGTAGTTTTTTTTTTTAATTACATTATGTCTAAGGATGTTGAAGTTGCATTTATCTTACATTTCTACTTTTTCTTGAGAACTGGCTGTTTAATTTTCCCATTTGTCAATGTGGTTGATTTTTTGCGAACAGTTTTTTAGTTCTTTGAGTACTCTGGATATTAATCCATTGAATAGCTAATGAAGCTTTTCTCCTACTCTATGGGTTCTCTCTTAGTTCTGATAATTGTTTTTTTTATTGGGCATAAACATTTAAATTTGATGAATTTCCCGTTTGTCAATTATTGTTCTTATAGGCAATTGAATTCCTATTTAGAAAATACTTGCAGATGCTTATATGTTTTGGAGTTTTTCACTACAATTTCATGTGGTACTTTTCAATTTTCAGATCTTACATTAAGATCTTTGATCCATTTTGAACTGATTTTTGTACAGGGTGAGAGAAAAGATTTTACTTCAATCTTCTGAAAATAAATAACTAGTTTACTTAGAACCATTTGAGAAAGAGACTATCCTTTCTTCACAAAGTTCTTGCTTATGTTGCTGTAAATTGGATAATGTTGCTAAGTGGTGTTATTTCTGGGACTTCTATTCTTTCTCATTGGTCTCTCATGCTATTTATCTTTTCGATCTTGTAGTTTGAACTGAGAGCCTGGTAGCTGTCCCTGAACTCTTTATGTTTAAAGCTAGTCCTCTACTATATTGAGTCACAGCTCCACTTTCAATTTTCTAATGGTTCCTTGGAGTCAACAAGGGAAGAGGTAACAATGCTGGACAAGAAATGTACCCATTGCCTTACTCATGTAACTGTAACCCCTCTGTATAGCATCTTTACTATAATAAGATAAAATAAGTCTCACGATCATTTTTGCCCCAGCTGGTTTGAACTGGGATCCTCAGATCTCATCTAGGTAGCAAGTTGATGGATATGAACCACCAGCACTGAGCTCATGCTACTTTGTCACTATGGCTGTATACTATAATTGGTATCTGACACATACCTCACACATTGTTATTCTTTGCTCAAGATTAGTTATGCTATTCAATAATTTTTTTATTCATTCAAAATATTTTTATTTTTTAGTTTTGAAAAGAGTGATATGAGATTTTATTTAATGTTTATTTCATTGAATTTATTGATTTTGTTTGGTATTATGGATATTTTCACAATATTAATTTGTTGGTCCATAGTATGAGAGGTCTTTACACTATTATCTTAGTTTTCCATTCCTAAGGGGATTACAGTTTTCATTGTAGAGGTGCTTCATGTGTACTACATTTGTGCTTCATGATTAAGTTTATATTTAAAGGTGTTTGTTTTTGTGATCACTCTCAGATTTCTTTCTCAGCTTGTTTATTTTTGGTACATAAAATGATATTAATTTATATGCTGATTTTATATCTTTCTACATAAGATCTAGAAGTTTTCAAATGCAGTCTTTACGACCTCTTAACTATTGGATCATGTAATCTGCAAAAGATAATAGATTGAATTCAAATTCTTTTTTTCCCTATTTGAACTATTTTTTTAATTTTCTTCTTTCTCTAAGAATTTTAGTATTATATTGAATAGAAGTAGAGAGAGTAGTATATTTATAGTATATATGGTGTTTTTATATATATGTGAGTTTGTGTGTATTTGAGGGTGGAATTACTGGGAGGTGGGAGGGTGAATGGAAAGAGTGAAGGGTGAAAATATGATCAATGTATTTTATACATTTGTGGGAAGATGCATAAATTTAGCTTCCTGAGAAGGGGAAAGAAGATGTGGGAGAGTGATACAGTGATACAGGCAGTGAATCTGATCAAGGGCTATATATATATATATATATATATATATATATATATATATATATGTCAAAGTGGAGCCCTGTGTACAAATAATGAATGCTAACAAAATTAAAGTAAATTAAAATTTACTGAAGTACAGAATTAAAACTTTTGTAGCTTTACACAACATTGAAATGTTGACAAAATGATGCTTAAGAGGATCCCACAGAATTAAATAAAGACTAGTACCCTCATGTCATCATGTAAAAGTGTAAGGACTATATTAGAGTAAGTAAAAAATGAAAATTGAAAAGAATGAATCATCACCAGTACAATAAACCCTCAAACTACAAGGCTGTATCAGAATAGAAGAAACAATGATAAAATATTCAGTATAAACAAAAAGCTAGAAAATCTAGACAAAATGAATGAATTTCAAGATATATACAGCCTAACAAAAATCAAGAAGATAATAAAAATAATTACAAAAGATTATTGACATTGAGTAATAGAAAATCTTCCAGCAAAGAAAAGTACTTTTGGTCTTCATTTAGAATTCTATCAAATTCTGAAGAACTAACAATAATGGCTTTTAAATTAGTCTACAAAATTGGAATTCTGGAACTCTTTCAAACTAATTATATGACTAAAATATTACTGTGTTACAAAAAATTGGCTGAGATATAGACAAAATGAAAACAAAACTATTGATAGAGTTGATGAACTCAGTTGAAAAATTTTCAACAAAATATTAGCAAATTTTATCCAATAAAATATTGAAATATTCATCATGATCTTGGTGTCATTGCATGGATAACATCTCGTATTATGCCAAAATACATGAATGAACAGGTGTAATACATCTCATTAACAAAATTAAGACAAAGGTGCCAGAGGAAGATGACAGAAGAGAAGCTGGGGAAATTCAAGCTCTCACATAGGAAGAAGTTTAGTATTCCAGTGAAAAGTCCTTGGTTAGAGAGTCAAACCAAGTGTGCCATCATAGTACAGAGAGTTTGTCCAGGAAAAATCCTGGCAGCTTGGTTAAGGAGATGGATTTGAGCACTCGCTTGTGTCTGTGGCAGCGGCAGCGGCAGCAGCAACTGCTGCCGTGGCCACCATATAAACAGAGAAGATCCTGGGACAAAGGCACCAGAGGCAGTGTGTGAGCAAATTCTACTCACTGCCAGCAAGAACTGACAAGGAGCAGGAAGCTTTATCATGCTGCACAGACAGTTGCAGACGGTAGACAGCCTGGAAACCAAGGTATAGGTGTGAGTACCCCAAGACATCCTCACTCCTTCACAGAGAGCAGTGGTGGGAAATTAGCCCCTCCCCCAACTCCATCTTTGACACTGAGAAGACCCAGCCACAGCAGCTAGCTTCCAATTTAGGCCTTGGAAGATTACAATAGGAGCCATTGAACAGGTAACAAGAATCTGACCTGTAGGCCTCAGCTCCATCCAAGGGAAAGTTGCCTTTCCCAGGCAGAGGAAGCTCTGCCTTCTTAGGATTGACTTCTTCACTGGGTGAACAGAGCCAAAGGCTACCCCTCCCCACTGAAGCATAGGCAGCAGACCCATTGGCAGGAAGGGTAAAAGAAAAACAATTGAAATTCAGTAAACATAAATCCTGAGAATGGCTCCAGTCTAGGAATCTGTGAGTCTCTCAGGAGGTAGCCCCTCAGGGTAAAGCTATTGATTGTCCACAGGCTTCAACCCTACCCACAACTTAGCCCCATTACAGCAACTCCAAGCTATAGGAAACAGCCATCTCCCTCTTTTGTGACATTCAAAGTGGATCAACCTTCCACTGAACTAGCATGAGAGGAGGGTAATAAAGTTCTGGGAAAGGCGGTGCTTTCTTCTGCCTGCTCAAATAAACTGACTTAAAAAACCAATCAATCCACAATAAAACCAAACACCATAAGCAAACCACAGACTCAGTCACGAGTATGCTTAAGACACAAGGGAGACACAAGATGCCCTTCCCCGAAAAAAATCAAAGAATTCTTTTTTCTTCCTAATCTTTTTAAGTTAACTGTTTTTCTTTACCAGTATTTTGATTTTAGGTATATGTGTTTTGTATATTTTAAAATCCTTTTACTCTTTTCCCTTTTGGTATATTGGTTTTTTTATTTGATTTTTTTGTACATTTTTATTGTAAAAATAATGTAAGCAGGGGATAGTTACATGAGCAAGGTAATGAGTACTTTTCCTACTGAGCATTGTTACCTCCTCTTTTGTTTTCCCCTACCATCCCATTCCTCACACCTCCACAGCTACCTCCACACCCCTGCCAAAGTTGTAAAGTTAGTTTTCAACATAGTGTCTTCTATATCTCATTGTTACAATAGGTTAACCTGATCCTTATTTAAGCATTTTGTTTTTTCCTTTCCCCTCTCCGAATGAGAGAAGTGTATATAAAAGATGCACTGTACCAGCAACAAATACAGTGAAAACAGGGGTTATGCCATGGGGGAGGAACATACAAAGAAACAAAAAATCACATAGTACATTATAAGTACATTATAAACAATAGCAAGAAAGAAAAAAGATATTTGTGTCCATATCTTGGGGTACATTTCACTTAACATCATCTTATATGGTGATATACACATAGGTTTTGAACTTTCTATTTATCCTACACATGTACTAGTTATTGCAAATAAGGGAAACCATAGGACATATGTTTCTTTGGGCCTGGCTTACTTCACTTAATATATTTTTTCCAAGCTTTTCAATTTCCTAACAAATGGGGTGATGCCATTCTTTCTGGTGGAGGCATAGAATTCTATTATCTATTTGTCTATCTATCTATCTATCTATCTATCTATCACAATTTTATCCATTCATCTACTTAGGGGCATCTGGGTTGGTTCCATATCTTAGTTATGGTGAATAATGCTATGATAAACATAGTTGTGCTGGTAGCCTTAGTATGGCCTTGTTTGTGATCACTTGGATAAATGGCCAAAAGTGGGATTGCTGGGTCATAGGAACGCTTAATGTGGAGTATTTTGAGGAATGTCCATAATGCTTTCCAAAGTGGTCGAACAAGTTTACACTCCCACCAAAAATGCAGTAGGGTTCTTTTTGGGTTAATTTCACATGAGTTAATTGCTTTTATGCTTATCCCCAGACATAAACTCGTTTTGATTATCAGACTTTATCCTTCATTATGTGAATACCTAATTCAAATATTGATTAATCAATTCACAAACTCTCAGACTTAATATCTTTAATTGTAGCATTATTTCTTTATATTTATATAATTTTAAGTGTTTCATTTTAAATTTTTATCTTTATCTTTCTTTTTTCTTTATCTCTCTTCTCCTTTCCTTCTATCCTTTCCCTGTCTCACTATAATTTCTTTATACTTATATAAATTTTAACTTTCATTTTTTAAATTTTATATCTGATTTTTTTCATTTCTCTTTGTTTCTTTATCACTCTCCTCCTTTCCTTCTGTTTCCACTCTCTGAATTGAAGGCTTAGTTAAATTCCTTCTCTCCTTTTCCCTCTTAATATTCTTTTAATCTTATTTTCTCCCCCCAATTCTCCCTAAATGAATTAATTGCCAGTCTGCTGACTCCTTCTTTGACGTTTTTAGTCCATGAATCCAGAGTTGTTTGTTGCTGTACTAGATTGTATCTGTTAAACTAGATTGTATGTGTACTCATTTTGACTGTGTCAAACAATCAGTGCAACTACAGGACTCTGGTTGATGCTTGCCTGAAAATTGTGTTCCAGGACATAATTAGTTTTGCTTTTATACCAAATGGGCATTAGAAGCCAGAGTTGGTATAACAACTCCTACTCATGATAATAGGTGACAGAGCAGTTACTGAATAATCCAGAAGAGAGTTCCCAAAATACTCTACAAACATTAGTAATAAACATGCTGAATGAAAAGATTGAAATCCTGCAAAGGACTTTGTGTAAGCGCAATAGGGAAACATGTGAGAAGGATGGGGAAAAGCAAGAGCTTGATGAGGCTAACCAAAGATTAATACAGAAATCTCGTGAACATGATAAGGCTAACCTAAGATGGATAGAGAAATTTCGTGAGCATGCTGAAGCTAACCAAAGATTAACACAGGAATTTTGTGAGCATGAGGAAGCTAATCAAAGATTAATACAGGAATTGAGTGAGCAGGATGAGAATAGACAAAGATTAATACAGGAAGTTCATGAATGTGAGGAAGCAAATCAAAGAGTACTACAGAAATTGCATGAGTGGGATGAAAATAGACATAGATTAATGGAGGCATTCATGGAATCCACAAACTGACAGCTGAAGGAATCCAGGGAGGACACAAAGGGAATGCTGAATAGAGCCCATCAGAAGGAAAAGGAGTCCAATGAAACCATAACCAATCAACTAAGGGATTTGAGAATGAACACTGAAAACCAAATTAAGGAAGCAAAGAAGTCCATACAAGATCTAAAAACAAAGCTCCAACAAAGAATTTGAAGCCATCAAAGCTGATCAATTAGAAGGAAAGGAAATTTAATAAAAGCAGAAAGTCTTGACCGTAGGTTAGACCATGCAGAAGATCAAATCTCTGAGATTGAAGACAGCCTAGATATTATTGAGAAACAACAGACAAATATTCAAGACAAATCGAGGAAATATGATGGATCTATTCAAAATTTACAAGACACCATCAGAAGGCCTAATCTGAGAATAATGGGTGTAGCGGAGCACCTAAAGACAGAAGACAATGGTCTGGGAAATTTATTTAACAGGATCCTAACAGAGAACTTCGAAAACCTGCAAAAAGACAGGCCCATTCAGATACGAGAAGCACAAATAGACCAGACCAGAACAGGACATCCTACCATCACATTGTAATCCACAAAGTACCCATTCAGATCAAGGAAAGGATCCTTAAAGCTGTCAAGAAGAAAAAATCAATCACCTATAAGGGAAAAAATGAGAATGATTTCAGATTTCAGCAAGAAGGGCCTGGAATGATGTATGCCATGCCCTAAAGACAAACAACTATCAACCAAGAATACTGTACCCAGCTAAATTCTCCTTCATAATGGAAGGTCAAATAATAATCTTCCATAGCAAAGAAAAACTGAAAGAATATATCTCCACCAAACCAGCCCTACAAAAGATACTTAAAGATGTCCTACACATAGACAAACAAGAGCACAATAAAAGCCAAGAAAAAACCCCAAACAGAGAATCCAAGAAGAATAGGAAGAACTCTGTTAGAACAGTCCCTAAGAAGGTGAATAACCTGGCAGAAACTATCAAACACCCCTCAGATCTAACTCGCAATATAAATGGACTTACCTCTCCAATTAATCGACATAGACTGTCTAGTAGGATCAAAAAGCAAGATCCTTCTATCTGCTGCCTTCAAGTAACATACCTTGCCCACAAAAACAAATATATTCTGAAAGTAAAAGGCTGGAATAAAATCTTCCAAGTGAATGGTCCCCATAAACATGTAGGAGTTGCAATCCTAATATCAGATAAAATAGACTTCAAATCAAAACTAGCATCAAGAGATAACGAAAGTCATTACATACTAATTTAGGTATCTCTCTTTCAGGCGGCTATTATAATTCTAAATATCTATTCGCCAAACAAAGTAGTACCCAAATTTATCCAAGAAACATTACTTTCCCTTAAATCTTACATAGATTCAAAGACTTTGTTGGGGACTTTATCACACCACTGTCCCTGCGGAATGGATCAACCCAAGAAACACTCAATAGAGAAACCTCACATCTAAACAACTGCACAGATCAACTAAACTTACCAGACATCTACAGAATATTTTACCCAACAGCATTAGAATACTTGTTCTTTTCAGCAGCACGTGGAACATTCTCTAAAATAGACAGCATTCTAGGTCACAAAGCAAATTTGCCCAAATTCAGAAACATTGAAATTATTCCCTGCATTCTCTCAGACCACAAGGAAATAAAATTAGGACTCAATACCAAAAGCCACCAAAGAAAGTATTTAACATGTGGAGGCTGAACAACACACCGTGGAATCACCAGTGGATCAAGGAAGACATTAGGAAGGAAATTCAAATGTTTATGATATTCAACAGAAATGAGCACAGAAATTACCAGCTCCTCTGGGACACAGCAATGGCAGTACTCAGAGGCAAGTTTATAGCACTGAGTTCCTATATGAACAAATTGGAGAGATCCGAAACCAACAATTTAATGAAACACTAGAAGTTCCTTGAAAAATAACAACAAACTAAACCCAAATCTAGTAGATGGAAACAAATTAAAATAATATCAGAATAAAATGAAGTAGTGACCAAAGAAAGCCATAGAAAGAATTAACAAAACAAAGAGTTGGTTCTTCAAAAATTTAACAAACTTGTCAGACCCCTAGTAAACTTTATCAGAAACAAAAAGAACACACCCAAATAAACAAATTCAGAGATAAGAATGGAAGCAACAACACAGAAACAACCAAGATTCAGAACATTATGAGTTAATACTTCTCAAACCTTTATGCTAATAAGTTTGAGATTCTGGAAAAAATGGACGATTTCCTAACAAAGATTGGCATGGTGAAACTAAACAAATATGATTTAAGCGAACTTAACAGAACCATTAAAAAGCATCGAAACAGAATCAGAAATAAGAGACTTCCCACACCAGAAATGCTCTGAACCAGATGGATTTTCAGCTGAACTCTACAAGGCCTTCAGAGCAGAACTCACACCAATACTTCTCTAATTCTTCAATAAACTTTCAAGTGAAATCTCACTACCAAACTCTTTCAATGAAGCAAGCATAAACCTCATCACTTAACCAGGCAGGGACCCATCAAAGAAAGAGAAATATAGACCCATTTCTTTCATGAAAATCGATGCAAAACTTCTCAACAAAATTTTGGCCAATCCACTTCAACAACTCATCCAAAAAATCATACACTGCGATGAAACAGGATTCATTTCAGGGATGCAAATCTCTTTCAATATATGCAAATCAATTAAAACAATTCATCATATCAACAAGATCCAGGATAAGAACCACATGATCATCTCACTATATGCAAGAAAAACATTTAACAAGATCCAACATCCCTTTATGATGAAGGCACTGGATAAACTAGGAATCCCTGGAACATTCCAAAATATAATAAAGGCTGTGTATGACAAACCTACAACCAGCATTATTCTTAATGGTGAAAAGAAAGCCATTCCCTGCAAACTTAGTGACAACAAAAGGATGTCCACTCTCTACACTTCTCTTCAATTTAGTAGAAGAATGCCTAGCTACAGCATTAAGAAAAGATTCAAACATAAAAGGAATCCAAAAAGGGAAACAAGAAATAAAATACTTCCTCTTTGCAGATGATATGATATTGTATTTAAAGGATCCCATGGACTCCACTCCCACTTTATTGGAGCTGATTCGAAACATTGGACAAGTAGCAGGGTACAAAATTAACCATTAAAAATCAACAGCTTTTCTCTATGCCAATGAGAAGAGAGCAGCTGAAGTCAGGAAAGCAACTCCATTCGTAATAGCCCCACAAAAAATAAAATACCTAGGAGTTAAGTTAATTAAAGAAGTGAAGGATCTCTATGATGAACATGTTAAAAACCTAAAAAAAAAGAAATTAAAGCAGAATTTAGGCAGTGTAAAAACCACCCGTGCTCCTGGATTAGGAGGATTAACATCTTTAAAATACCAATACTGCCAAAGGCAGTATACAAATTCAATGCAATACCTATCAATATTCCAACCCTATTCTTCAAGGAAATAGAAGAAGCAACCCAAAAATTCATATAGAACAATTAAAAACCCCGAATAGTGAAAGCATTCCTTATCAAAAGAACAGTGCTGGAGGAATATCAATACCAAATTTCAAACTCTACTACCTCTACTACAAAACTATAGTATTCAAAAGAGCTTGGTACTGGCACATGAACAGAGCTGAGGACCAATGGAATAGACCTGAAGACCCAGAAATTAACCCACTCACCTATAGCCACCTAATCTTTTTTTAGGGGAGCTAAAAAATAGAATGAAAAAAAGACTGCCTCTTCAGTAAATGGTGCTGGCAAAATTGATTAAACACATGTAGAAAACTAAAGCTAGATTATAATATATAACCCTGCACCAGAATCAACTCCAAATGGATCAATGACATTGAAGTCAAGCAGACACAATGAAAATATTATATTAAGGAATAGAAGAAACTCTAGGGCTGGGGTCACAGGCTGAAATTTTCCAAATAAAGATTCAGAAGCAAAACAAATCAAAGAAAGTTTGGACAAATGGGATTGCATTAAACTGCAGGGCTTCTGCATGACAAGGTCATAGCTAGCAAGATCAAAAGAAAACCCACGAATTGGGAGAAGATATTCACTAGCCAAAAATTGGACATGGGTATCTTGTATCTAAAATATGCTTAGAACTCAAAAAATGAAATCCCCCAACAACAAATCCTCAAAGAAACAACTGCCTGATTAACAAATGGGCTAAAAACTTAAAGAGAGACTTCTCTGAAGAATAAATAAGAATGGCAATTATACACATGAAGAAATGGTCAACTACTCTAGCCATGAAAGAAATGCAAGGGCTGGAAAAGTGGCTCAGTGGTAGAGTGTTTGCCTTGCATGTATGAGGCCCTGGGTATGATTCCTCAGTACCACATAAGAAGAAAAATCCGGAATGGTGCTGTGGCTGAAGTAGTAGAGCACTCACATTGAGCTGAATTGCTGAGAGACAGAGCTCAGGCCCAGAGTTCGGGCTCCATGACTGACCAAAAAAAGGCAAATTAGAACAACATTGAGATTCTACCTCACCCCAGTTCGAATGGCTATAATCAAGAAATCTAATAACAGATGCTGGAAGAGATGTGGACAAAAGGGAACCCTACTGCATTGTTGGTTGGAGTGTAAACTTGTTGAATCACTTTGGAAAGCAGTATGGCGGTTCCTGAATAGACTCGACATAGATCTCCCCTATGACCCATCGATCCCACTTTATGGAACCAACCCAGATAGAAAAAACGGAAAAACTTGGAAAAAATTATATTAAGTGAAGTAAGCCAGACCCAAAGAAACATAGGTCCCATGGTTTCCCTTATTTGCAATAACTACTATAAATCTAGGACAAGCAGAAAAGGTCAAAAGCTACGAATATATGACCATATAAGATGATGTTAAGTAAAATGGACCCCCAATATAGGGACACAAGTGGTTTTTTCTTTCTTGCTTTTGTTTTTTAACATATTTAAAAAAGTACAATGTGATTTTTTTCTTTCTCTTTAATATTCATCCCCCACAGTACAACCCCTGTTTTCACTGTATTTTATGTCAGTGCCCTGCAACTTGCATAAACCTCTTTTCTAATTAGGGGAGGGCAAGGAAAAAAGCAAAATGCTGAAATAAGGATAGAGCGCGATCCATTGTAACAATGAGATGTTGAAAATGAACTTTACAACTTGTAGGGAGGGGAGGAGTTGGAAAGGTGGGAAGGAAAGGGATATTAGGGAAAATCAAAGGAAGAGGTAACAATTCTCGATAGGAAATGTACTCATTACCTAACTCATGTAAATGTAACCCCTCTGTACAGTATCTTAAAAATAAAAAACATATAGACAATACAAAAATCAAATTAACATCTCAATGAATTTAGAAAAACTAATTGCAAAACTTAAATCTATTTATGATACTAAAAGCCCCCAAGCATCTTAATTAGCAAATGATGGCAATTCTGCATAATAAAGTCTCTCTCTCTCTACACTCACTCACTCACACACACACACACACACACACACACACACACATCTCAAACCCCTAGCCAATATCATCTCTAGTAGGGAAAAATTGAAGACATTTCTTCTAGTATTATAAACAAGAGAAGGACATCCACACTCATTATTCTAATTTAGGACATTACTAGAAATGTTTATCAGATAAATTAAGAGGAATAAAAGGTATATGAGTAGGAAATGAATATGTCAGTTCATTCTTGTTAGTTGATTATATGATTTTACACTTATAAAAATCTAAGTGGCCTCCAAGTATCAGTTAAAATTCATAAGAGAATTCAATAAATTAATAGGGTATAAAATTCACATCTTAAATGAGTAGATTTTTTATGAATCAATTAATTTGCCAAAAATGAAAACATTAAAGATTTACAACTCATCATCATGGATCAGAAGAAATAATCCTTTTAAATATTCATACTTCCAAAAATGATCTATACAGTAAATGTATCCCCATAAAATGTTCATAACATTCTTCACAGAACTAAAAAATTTCTAAAATTCATTTGGAAAATAAAATAATCAATAGCTCTATTTAGAAAAAAGAAAGTTGGAGGCATCACAATTCTTGATTATAAAGCATACCTCAGAGCCACAAGAAATGAAAAGAAAACCATGCATCTTCTCTGAAACTATACATGGAATTAAGTGGAACAGTATACATAATTTAGAAATAAATACACATCTCAAAGTTGCCTAAAATACACTCTCTAAAATAGTCTTTTCAAAAGAAATGGTGCAAGTAAGTTAGATATCGACATATGGAAGATTAAACTATACCTACATCTCAATTTATCTCTGTACTATACAAACAAATTCAAAATAGGGCAGCACATTCATACAAAACTTCAGATAGCATGAGGGAAATATTCTGATATATTGTTATAAGCAATGCTTTTTTAGGTAAGACTCAAAAAGCCAAATTTATTATTCATTTTCTTTAGAAATATGCAGATTCCAAAATTTTAAAAATTCCTTCCTCAAGCTTTATATTACATTTTATATTTAAGCCATAATATATTCTAATAAAGGAAAGAGTAGGCTTCTTTTGGATATGCAGTTTAGCACACTTTTCTGAATGAATTTTTCTTTTCTCTACTGATATCTGCACAATTAAGTGTTAATGTTTATAAACCAATTATAGCTTCCACATAAGAGAGATAATATGTAACTTCCATTTCTCTGGGCCTGATTTGTTTCACTTAATTAATTTTTCCAAGTGCTTTCATTTCTTTGCAAATGATTAAATATCATTTTTTGTAATGATGAGTAAAATTCCATTGTGTGTATATCTCACATTTTCTTGGCACATTTGTTCATTGAAGGACATCTGTGCTGACTCCAAACCTTGGCTATTGTGAATAGCGCTGCAATGAACATGGTTGTGTTCGTGGCTTTATTCTACCCAGGTTAAGATCTTTTGGAAAGGAATTGCTGAATCACAGTGTAGTTGTATGTTTAGGTTTTGGAGGAACCTCCACATTGCTTTCCAAAGGTGCTGAGAAAGTTTACATTCCCAACAGCAGTGTAAAAATGTTCCCTTTTGCAAATGTACATAAATGTATTAATTGAAATAAGGAAGATTTAGAGAGGAACTCAAACAATGTAATTTCTTAGAAGGGCAAAAATCATAATTCAACAGAATAAACATCAGGAAATGAGTGGGATCCTGGAGAGGGGTGTAGAGAAATGAAAAGCAGAAATGGTGGAGGGAGAATGAAGAAAAAAATCAGTGTATAGTCTACAAAATTAAGAAAATGAGGGAGGGGATGGATTAGAAGGGATAGGTAAGATTGATGGAAAGAATGACATTGAGAAGTACACATTGTATTCCTGAACTTCTTTATTGAATGACAATTCCTTTATGTATTACTAAGGGATAGTAAAATATTTGAAAATTAGAAATAAAAGATATGGTATTCATGCTGGACACTGGTGGCTCACACCTGTAATGTTAGCTATTCAGAGGCTACAATCTGAGGATTGTTGTTCAAAGCCAACCTACCCAGAAAAGTTCTTGCTTAAGATTGTTATATCCAACTAACCACCAGAATGCTGAAAGCAGAGTTGTAGTTCAAGTGGTAGAGCACTAGCCTTGACTAAAAAAGTTAAGGAACTGTGCCCAGGTCCCAAGTTCAAGCCCCAGAATCAATACTCCCCCTCAAAATGTTATTATTATAGTGTGAAAATAAATGTCCAGTTGTGTAAAGCATTCAGATTTCATTGAAGATTATCTTGAATATTCTGCAGCTATAATAACATACTCTTAGAGTAAGTTTTTCAACTTGACAAACACACGAATACTATATGAATTTGTTTGGGGAAGGTTTGCATTAGTTCTACAGATAAACTTGAGGGGAATTGACATACTTACAGTAAAAGTCTTCAAATTTATTATCCCTTTAATTATGTAGGCTTTCTTTAATTACTCACAACAGTTAGTTTAATAAGCTGATTTGTCACTTACTATATTAATTATATTCCCACATTACTAATTATTATTCTATAATCTGTAACATGTACATATTTGAAGCATAAGCCATTTTAATGGTTAATTTATAATATAGACAGTAAAGCATCCATATACAGGGAATATAAATATGCACATAATATAGAAATATATTAGAAGAGAGTAGACACACACATTTCTAGCAATTGCATTTTTAGTGTAGTTGTACCAACCATTCTTATGATTATAATAGATTGTATGCTTTTAGTGAAAATTATTTTTGGAACAGAATTTTATTTTGATGTTTCTAGATGTGTTTCTAATATACTTTGATCTAGACGTGGAGGGTGGCTCAGTGGTAAAGTGCTTGCCTTGCAATCACAAGGCCTTAGGTTTGATTGCTCAGTACCACATAAGCAGAAGTAAAACAGAAGTGGTGCTGTGGTTCAAGTGGTACAGTGCAAGCCTTGAGCTGAATATCTGAGAGACAGAACCTAGGCCCAGAATTCAGGCCCCATGACTGAAAAAAAGAATGTATATATGTTTATATATATATATATATATGTATATATATATGCATACACACACACACACATATACTTTCATCAATTTCACCATTGAGACTACTCTTTTATAACATTCATCTTACCATTCCCACTTTTTAAGAGTTTTATTGGATTTATGTATTTATGATACATATGATACATGTAATATGTTTTAACTATATTCACCCACCATCACCCTTTCTTTTCTCCTTTTCTCCCATTGGTTCCCACAGTCTCTTTTTTACAATAATGTCATATTTTTCTTTAGGTCTGATTGTACTTCTGAGTAGAAATATGAAATTTGTTTTTTGACCATGGCTTATATGGCTCAATATAATAATGTACTAACCATTGGGACTGAAGCCTACCCTATGCTGACAGCACTCTCCTGGGGGCCGGGCCACTGAAGAGGCAGAGACATTAAGCTTCTGGACAGTGGGTGGCTTGGCGGGGGGCATGAGTGGAGGTTGAAACCTTGGGAGCCGTTGGAGTGGGGGAGGGGCATAGCCTATATGTAGGCTGCATGTTTGGAGGCTTTGGGACCGGGGGCAGCTGGAGATAGACGTTGGAGAGAAAGATGGCAAGAGACACCTACGAAAGCAGAACAGGGTAAGGCCTGCAGAGGGTCAGAGGCCTTTGGAGAAGCGATAGGCCTCTCAAAAGTGCTGAGGGGAGGTATAAGGCCTGGAAAGGGGCATGTGGAGAGGCCTGTGGGGAGTAGAAAGGCATGCAGAGAAGGAGGAAGTAGGAAAAAGGAAAAGCCTTCTTGTTTGGAGGTTTGGAGCTTTGGAAGTTTGCAATAATCATAATCATTATCATAAAGGTTTGGGCTGCGCATTGGAGGCTTGGAGGTTTGGTGGCTGAGGCTGCTCTTGGTTCTGGGTAGGTAGCCCAGCACAAGGTAGTCACGGGCCTCCATTCTGGTGAAAATAATGTCAATGAAACTCCTTTGTTGGGCTGGGAAGATGGCTAAGTGGTGGAGTGCTTGCCTTGCATGCATGAGGCCCAGGGTTCGATTCCTCAGCAAAACCTAAGAAGAAAAAGCTGGAAGTGGCGCTATGGCTCAAGTGGTAGAGTGATAGCCTTGAGCTGAAGAGCTGAGGGACAGTGCCTAGGCCCAGAGTTCAGGCTCTACGACCGACAAAAACAAAAACAAAAAAAAGTCCTTTGTCACATTTAACCATGCCTCAGGGATGGATTGTCTTGCTCCCAGGTCATAGTAATGTACAACTCTATCCCATTTTATTTGAAATAACAACTTTTACTCTTATTATTGAATAATAACTCATTCTACATGACTAAGAGTGAGATGGCAGTGTCATGTGATAGTTCTACTTTCAAATTTTTGAGTACCACTGTACTGATTTCCATGGTGACTGAGCTAATGATTTATATACTCATCAGCAGCCCCCATATCACTTCCAGTATATTTTGTTGCTTATTTTCTTGATAATGTCCATACTTTTGTTTTTAATTTCTGGCAGTACTGTGGATGACTCAAAATCTTGCCCTTGGTGGTCTGGTACTCTAGCACTTGAGTCATGCTTCTCAGATCTGCCTACACATTTACTAGGAATTCAGGTGTGAGCTACTGTTTCCTCACATGGTAATCATTCCGACTGGAGTAGAATGCAATATCAGTGTTTTGGTATGGATTTCTTTTATGGCAAAGGATTTTGAGTGCTTTTTTTACTCATATATTTACCATTTGTACTTCTTTTGAGACCTGTCTGTAAAGCTTGTAACTTCAGTAGATCAAGGAAGTTATAAATTCCCTTTATGACTCTGGTCCTTAATGATATTCTAACTTCTAATAGCTCAATGATTGTTCACAAGCCTGAAATGAGAAAAAGGTCCATTTCTTCATTGCCACACAGTATACCATAGATTCAGTATACTGCAATGTAAAGAGTAAAGCAGAAATATTAACAAATATTTAAAAAGTTTTTACTCAATTCACTAACAAAGATTAAATAATAAAATATTATTTCTCTTTCAACATACTAGCAAAAACAACAAAAACAAATGATATTTGTAATGAAGAATCAACATTCTTATATGCTCTTTGTGACATTGACAGATAGTTCAGTCCATTTTTTACAGGGCCATTTGAAAATATTCATTTAAAATAGGTGTCCTGGAAAAATGAAAGTATTCTTTTTTCTCTTGGTAGACTAAGACTATGAAGGAGGATAAAAACTGTCAAAAATTCAAACAAATAGCTGGGCGCTGGTGGTTCATGCCTGTAATCCTAGCTACTCAGGAGTCTGAGATCTGAGGATCACAGTTCAAAGCAGACTGGGCAGAAAAGCCCGTGACACTCTTATTTTCAATAAACCACTAGAAAACCAGAAGTGGCACTGTGTCTCAAGTGGCAGAGTGATCGCCTTGAGCTGAATTGCTGAGGGACAGCACCCAGGCTGAGAGTTCAAGCCCCATGACCGACTAAAACAAAAATAATTCAAACAAACAGAAACTTAAAATTATAAATGTATTGCTATGACCTTCAAAACTTTTAAAAGAAATGAGACTCTGGGGAATGAATTAGAATAAATTAGAAAATATTTGCATACAAAAATAAGAATTAAGCCCAAGCACTGCTGGCCTGAAATCCTAACTACTCAAGGGGCTAAGGTTTTAGGATTGTGGTTCAAAGCTAGCCTGGTATGGAAAGTTTGTGAGACTCATCTCCAATTAACCTGTAGATAGCCAGAAATGGATGTGTGGCTGAACACACATAATAATAGTGGAGCACTATTATTGAGCAAAAAAAGCATAGAGTCAGCAATCTGGCCCTGAGCTCAAGTTGCAGGATGGGTACAAAAAATAAGAATTAGGTTTTCCTTGTTTCCTTGTTTCTGAAACACTAGAGAGAGAGAAGAGAAATTAGTGAGAGGAAGGACCAGGAACAAGGGAGAAAGGCCTTTCTTCAAAGCGTAGTGGCCAAAATACTTTCAAGAATGGGAATTATAATACTAAACTTAAGTAGTTGTGTTTCTATAAGGCTTTTTATTTCCTCAAATTTTGTATGAAATTTACATGTATGCACACACACATTTTTGGAAGGACACGCTTCTGTTATTTGTCACACTTCTCTTACATGTCAAAACTAAAGACCAAAATCTTAGCTATAGCCAGCCTTATCCATAAAGATTTGAAACACCTCTACAGCTCTGTAAATAATAGGTAGAAAACTAATAAAAGAGGAATTGCCTTGCTTGCATAATTTTCTTATAAAATGATGTGGAAAGAAGCAGAATAATGTATTCAGCACGATGTGGTACATAATAGGAGCCACATATGTGGGATGGTTAGATTACCCATAAAGTAAATTTCAAGAATAACTCTGGAGGGAGGGGGGAGGCTGGGAAGGGACGTGAAGGGTAAACAAAGGAGGAGGCTGCAATGCTTGGTAAGAAATGTACACATTATCCTGCCCATGTAATTGTAACCCCTCTGTACAGTATGTTCACAAATAAAATAAAATAAATTAATTAAAAAAAGAATAACTCTGGAGAAACAGACATGTTCATGAAAATACTTGAGTCCTGGAAATTTCCAATGATTAGAGGAAGAATTGATCTAATCTACTTATATGGATATAAAATGCAGAAAGAACCCAGGTGACCCTTGGATTACTACAGGTTTCTTGACAGGCTCAGTTCCAATTCCTGGAATGTGTTATAAGGAATTAAAAAAAGATAAATACCCAAATACTCATGTACAAAGGTTTGGTGCAATATCTTTCTTTAAAAAATTAAGGTATTTCCTTATGTTCTACAACTAGGAGAATGGTTACAGGATAAGGAAAAATACAAAATAAGTAAATGAAAGCTATTAATGATTTACTAGTAAATGAATAATGTTATTGGCAAAATATATGCTTTATAATGTATACTGAGCCCGTGTCCTAGTTTATTTTTTCTTCTGTATGTGTAGCTGCATTTTTACCTTTTTAAAATTAGTATATACTAATCATATAAAATAAGGGCCTTATTATGACACTTCTATATGTGTACATATGATACTTTAATAATATACATCCCCCATCATCAGCTTTTATCTCCTTCCTACTGTCACTGTTCACCCATTTTCTATCCAAATGAAAATATGTGTTATCTGCCTTTCTGAGTCTGGTTTATTAATCTTCATATGATGACCTCAATATCCATCAATTTCCCTGCAAATGACACAATTTCACTCTTCATTAAGGCTGAATAGAATAAATTTTGTGGTTACTCCACGTATTCTTTAACCATTGATCCATTGATGGACATTGGGATGATTTTATGACTTGGCTATTTTAAATAATGATACAATAAATATGGGTGTGTTAGAGTCCTTATCCAAGTACTAACAAGATACAATACTGCTTAACTTCAAAGATCATATGGAATTGGTATGTGTATGGTTGCATGGCTGCACACAATATCTCTAGGGAAAAATAACTTTACTTTGGTATGTATCCAAGAATTGTGTAGCTGGATATTTAGTTTTTGAAGAAACTCCATACTGTTTCTGATTGTACCTGAAGTAGTTCACATTTCCACAATGTATACAGGGTTTCCTACATGGTTCATCTTTGCCAGAATTTATTGTTGCTGATTATTGTCATGAATTTTAATTTAATTTTTATTTGCATTTTCATAATAGCTAAAGATTTTGGGCATTTTCAGCTATTATTGGCCGTTTTATCCTTTGAAAACCGTTCACTTATTTATTAATTAGATCAATTGTTATTTTGTTGTTTATATTTTTATACTGGCTTTTTTCACTGAGGTTTGAACTCAAGGACAACCTTTCTAGGAAAATGTTATAATTTTGAGCCACACCTCCAGTCTTTTTTGCACTGTGTGTGCACAGGTATATGTACATGGTGCATGTGTATGCATGAGTATGTGTGTATGTGTGTGCCAGTACTGAAGCTTGAACTTAGGAACTTGGCACTGTTCTTTACCATTTTGCAAAAAGTAATTGCTCTACAATTTGAGTGCCCCACCTTTACTTGGTGCTTAATTTGTTTGTGTAGGAAATGATGCTTGAACTCAGGGCCTGGACACTCACCTTGAGATCTTCAGCCCATGGCTAATGCTCTACCATTTGAGACACAGCTCCACTTCCAGATTTTTTTCTGTGGGGTAAATTGGAAATAAGAGGCTCATGGACTTTCCTACCTAGACTGGATTCAAACCACAAACCTCAGATCTCAGTCTCCTGAGGAGTTATGATTGCAGGTGTGAGCCAAGTGTGCCTACCTTGTGCTTATTTTTTTAAAGTTATTTGGCTACTGTGGATTTTAATCCTCGATCACACGAGTAGCTGACAAAAATTCTCACATTCTGCAGGCTTCTTTATTTTTTTGCTGTTGTGGGGCTTGAACTCAGGGCTTGCATACTGATTCTGCACATTTTGCTCAAGGCTAGCACTCTACCACTTTGAACCACAGCTTCATTTCTAGGTTGTGAGTAGTAAATTGGGGTGAGAATCTCACAGGAATTTTCTGCCATGATCTCAGATCTCAGCCCCCTGAGTAGTTTAGGATTACATAAATGAACTACCAGCACCCAAACAGGCTATCTCTTTACTCTAGCAACTTTTCCTTTTGCTGTGAAAAATACTTGTAATTTGATGAAATATAATTATGAGAGCTGGTCCCTATTTCCTTAGCTATTAGCATGCTGCTAAAAGCATTGCCTATGCCCATATTTAAAGTGATTGCTTTATATTTTATTTCACTCATGCCAAAGACCTTTGATCCATTTTGTGTTTATTTTTGGTGATAGATAGGGATCCAGTATTAGTTTTCTATTTACAAATATCCAGTATTCTCTATGTCATTTGAGAAAACTTTTCTCCAATATATCCCATTTAGCATTTTACCAAGAATAGGTTTGCTTTAAATTTAAAATTTGTTTCAGGGTTCACAATTCTATTTCACAGTTTTTAGGAAATTATTGTGTTTTTGTTACTATGGCTTGGTAGTTTAATTTAAAACAAATATATCCCAGCATTGTTCTTTTTGCTCAGGATCAATGACTATTTTAGTATTTTGTGATTCCAAATGAATTGCTGGAATTTTCCCCTGTTTCTGTAAAGAACGTTATTAGAATATTGAAAGGGATTCATTTTTATATGTAAAGATCAATTATTGTAGTGCAACCTTTTTATATTATTAATTATACTGATACACAAATATGGCAGATCTTCTTTTTAAATTTTTATTTATTTTTTATTGTGAAAATACTGTACGGTGGGGTTACAATTATATGGGCAAGACAATGAGTACATTTCTTATCAAACATTGTAGCCTCCTCCTTTGTT